>NC_134358.1:545216520-545281520 GCF_048569485.1 Anomaloglossus baeobatrachus | reverse complement strand
TACAAGTCATTGGGTATGGTGGCTGTGTGGAGTGGCCTCCGCTCACCTGACCTGACCCCATTGGCCTTCTTTCTGTGAGGTCACATCAAACAGCAGGTGTATGCGACCCCTCCACCAACATTGCAGGACCTACAACGACGTATCACAGATGCTTGTGCAAACGTGTCACCTACCATATTGCACAATGTGCAGCAAGATGCAGTATGCTGTGCAGAGTCCAGATGTGCATTGCAGCTGACGGGGGCCACTTTGAGCATCAAAGTTAAATGAGCGCCATATGCGCGACCAGCCTTCAATGATTATTTTTTTTTGGGGGGGGGGGGGGTCATGGGTTTCATATCATAGCATTTCTGTATGCAAAATGTCGATTCGTATTGAATGATGCCCTACAATTTTTTAATTCACATTTTTCCCTCTCTCTCGTTCCGTTTTCGAGATAAAAATGCTAACTCCGTTGTTTTCCACCAGGTGGCGCTATAGGTGGTTTCATTGCATAGCGCATGGCTACTTTACTATACCTAGACACCACTTCTAAGCCTATAGCTGCCGCCGTTCTCAAGTTAATGGCGGTGGACAGGATATGGGTGGACACTGTATATACATTACATTTATTATCCTGTACTGATCCTGAGTTACCTCCTGTATTATACTCCAGAGCTGCACTCATTATTCTGCTGCTGGAGTTACTATGTACATACCTTACATTACTTATCCTGTACTGATCCTGTGTTATATCTCGTTTTATACTCCAGAGCTGCACTCACAGTTCTGCTAGTGGAGTCACTGTGTACATATTGTTCCCCCTTGAAGACATCGTTGTTATTGCTGGCATAATATGATAAGTGTCAATGATGTGCAATGTGAATTGTAACGTGTGTTTTTAGTAAAAGACAGTAGGGTAAGAAGAGTTAATATTTGGGACCAGTCCAGAGTGAGAGTGGATGTGGATAGAATGCGGGCACAATGATGGTTACTTGTTGGGAGGTCAGACAGGGCCCAGTGTGGAGTAGTGATGGACCTAAGGTCTAGCTAGTTGCATAGCTTCATGATGTGAGTGGCCCTGACATGAGAGGAGACTAAGACAGAGGATAGTGAGATGCCGAGGAGAGAGCAAGAGAGAGTTGACTGAGATACAGAGCGAACGGATGGAGATAGGTCCTGGGTAAGGACACCAAGCAATACAGCTCCGAGTTTATAACTCAAAAGGTAACAGGCCAGGAAAGGAAGTTCCTGGGTCACAAGGGCCATGTATTCCTTGGCCACTGACTGGTTTCTTCAGGCTGGTGTCCATTATTCCACGAGTAGTCACCGCCATGGACCTTCAGTAACCTACACACCAAAGTTCACTTAGCCAACCAGAATTATTCACTTATGGCAGGACTGTGTTTTACCCTCTTCCCAGTTTGGTTGCACATGTTGCACATCCACCTGCCGGATTGAAGGACATGGCAGCCGCAAGAAGGTACCGTAACATGCCCTCCATTAAGAACTGTCCCCCTGTCTTATGGACTCATGGGAGAACAATGGACTCTGCTCATGACCAAAAAAGGGCTATCCTTACAGGATGGACTGTGTTATGTTGGCTTGAGGGCTTGTGCTAAAAGGACCAAATCAACCCAAAAAACTGTAGCTGGGTTGTCAAAAATGGACTTTGGACAGTTGTGGTTCTGGGGTCCTAAACAATTCGGACCGGGTCTGTCACTCTGGAGAACATAATAAATAAAGACTACATATTAATTAATGTTATGTCGAATGAGTTGAAGTCTATGTATGTCTTTAAGGGTTTCCGGATGGTTGAGGACGACCGTCATTAAAGGAGGGGGAAATTTAAAATTCTGTATAAAGTTTCTTCAAAAGTGACCTATTTTTATGGACTGTCCACAAATTTAAGGACGGTTGACAACCCAGCAACACACCCCAGGCAGGACCGCTACTTTCATGTAACGTGGCGGGGTACAGCAGATGGCTACCTTGCCTTCGGCTATCACCCCATGCCATGTTACCCATATATTATATTACTTAACCTGTACTGTACTTTACAGCCTGTACATATTTCAGAGCTGTACCCACTATGCTGCTACAAAATGATCTAAAGTTCACATACCCCAGCTCTTAATACTGTGTATTGCCCCCTCTATCATCAATGACAGCTTGAAGTCTTTTATAAACTTTTGAGCACAAAGTGTATTCTCTATGGGTTGAACAAGGGATCAGGCATGTAGAAATCCAACATGCCCAATCCTTAATTTCACTAACATTTAGGGTAGAACCAGGGCACCCCCATACACACAAGACGTGTTGCACAGCTTCTAGTTTCCCAGGTGTAGAACAAAGTTCACAGAGCAGAAATGGTATAACAAGCTCTTTACTCCTTGGAGAACATGAGGTAATGATATGCACAGTCATACAGCATTGTATCAGGAAGAGAAGGGAAACCAAAAAGAAGAAACAAGAGACCTTTTACAATACCATGAGTAAACTGCACAACATCGCCATCTACTGTTAGATCAGCATAAAGTCCTCCTTCACACAAATAAGTCCTTTAACTGTTGTATATACCAACAAGATGGTCGGCAGATGTTTATCCAATGTGTTTGAAAATTCCCTATTAAAAAGGCCTTGGTCAGTTGTGTAGAAAAAGGACTTTTAGACAAAGAACAAAAAAAAATAAAAAAAAATTGTGTAAATCCTAGGTAATTAGCACGGTTTACAATACTGCGTAAATAAAGGTAATCAATCATGTAATGTCACGCTGATTCTTCTCTTACAACCGTGTCACTGCACTGTTCATGGTCTCAGCAGGACCAGATAATGGATAATGTGTGGTCCCACTGAGACTTTACTACAGCCTGACGCAATGGAAGATGCAGAGTCGTAACTGATCATGTGTCACATTATATAGACACACGCAGTGGGAATAAAACCCAAACATTCCCCTTGTATACCAATGTCCAACCATTAACGGGGTTTTCCATCAATACACTTTTTAACCTCATTGGCTTGCTATAAATAAATATATATAATAAAATTCACCATACTGACCAACCCATGCTCCAGCACTAGCTGCTTGTTGGCAGGCTGCAGCGACTACATCACAACATAATTGCATATGACCGCTGCAGCCAATCACTGGGCTCATTTGCGATTGTCGGCATGACTGCCAAGCCAATATTTTGGAGCAATTTTTCCAAAATTACGGTTTTTGACACACCAGAGAATTCACTCCAAAAGTAAATTACTGTCTGCTGCCAGTTGTGAAGTGTAATGTAATCAGTCTAGCAGAAGAGACAGATTAGAAAAGGGGGAGTGGCGCTTCGCCTCTCGACGGGGGAGTGGAGGCGGCGCTTCGCCGCTCGACCGGGGAGGGGGGGGGCTTCTAGCCGAGGCGGCGCTTCGCCTCTCGTCGCGGGAAGCGGACGCGGCGCTTCGCCTCTCGTCGGGGGAAGCGGACGCGGCGCTTCGCCTCTCGTCGGGGGAAGCGGACGCGGCGCTTCGCCTCTCGTCGGGGGAAGCGGACGCGGCGCTTCGCCTCTCGTCGGGGGAAGCGGACGCGGCGCTTCGCCTCTCGTCGGAGGAAGCGGACGCGGCGCTTCGCCTCTCGTCGGGGGAAGCGGACGCGGCGCTTCGCCTCTCGTCGGGGGAAGCGGACGCGGCGCTTCGCCTCTCGTCGGGGAAGCGGACGCGGCGCTTCGCCTCTCGTCGGGGGAAGCGGACGCGGCGCTTCGCCTCTCGACGGGGGAAGCGGACGCGGCGCTTCGCCTCTCGACGGGGGAAGCGGACGCGGCGCTTCGCCTCTCGACGGGGGAAGCGGACGCGGCGCTTCGCCTCTCGACGGGGGAAGCGGACGTGGCGCTTCGCCTCTCGACGGGGGAAGCGGACGCGGCGCTTCGCCTCTCGACGGGGGAGGCGGACGCGGCGCTTCGCCTCTCGACGGGGGAGGCGGACGCGGCGCTTCGCCTCTCGACGGGGGAAGTGGACGCGGCGCTTCGCCTCTCGACGGGGGAAGTGGACGCGGCGCTTCGTCGCTCTACAAGAAGTGAAGGCAGCACTTAATTTCTTTACAGGGAGTGAAGGCAGCGCTTCATCTCGCCAAAGAAAAAGTGTGTCCCTTTGACTATTTGCTCCTGCACTCCTGTCTGTCATACTGCATGCAGATGTGCCGCCCTGGCGCAGACCGCGGTGCTCGGATCCGGGGTGGTCGTGGATCGAGGGGTCCGGACCCAGGCTCGGCTAACACTCCGATCCTTGGAAAGAGGATATTTACAGGGGAGAAGTGTGTGACGCCACCTGCGGGTTGCGGTAAGGGGAGTACCGGGGCACATGGTGTGGAGCAGCAAGGTGTCAGTCCCTCCGCAGGTAGAGAAGGCCCCGGCCTCTGGAGTTTTGGTGGCATTATTGGGAGAGCTGGGTGCAGGGGGGAAAAAAAAAAAAAGGAGTACTCACTGTGGGTAGTCGTGGTGCTGGATATATAGATATAAAGCAGACTCTCACACTGAAGATAAACCAGAATCTCTGTGCATCACAGTCACTACAGGGGAGCCCGTCCAGGTGTCCGCTTCCACCGGTGTCGTTTGATAGCCCGGACCTTTACCTCCGTGCACAATTTTTAGTGTCCGTTGTGGCCCCTTGGCGTGAAGCTGTCAGGGCCCCGCTACCTATGTGTATGGCAGCTGTGCTCTTGATGGCTGGCACTTGCGATGTCAGTTTGGTTGTTTTTCTGGAAAACCCTATCCCACGCGTTGTGCTGATGCCTTCAATCTCTGAGCTCTTGGGGTAAGTTCATAAAGAGACTATCCTCCACAGATTAATTATCAAGGCGCCTGAAGCTCTTCCCTGATCTAGGGCCTTGTACCCCGCCGTGCTCGGTACCGGTCAGTTCTTTCAGGGTTCTGACAGTCCTCCTAGAATAAGTCCGTTGCACACTTTCCAATGTCACTGCCAACGGTCCCAAACTCCTGTGGTCTCGGACCACCGTCTGCGACCCAACCTTGGTCTCGCTCCCCAGGAGCTACAACTCCCAGCTCCTCACTCTGAGGGCTAACACTTCACTGACTCTAAGCTGACTTCCTCTTCCTCCCCTCAAACCAGTCTGCCTGACCCCTAGGTGGGTGGCCCTATTCCAGATTAGCCAATCCCACTGGCGTGTCTGACAGGTTTGATGTGAGGTGTGATTGGGATTTGTGATGCTGATGGTGCGATATTGGTGATTGGGAACCTGTAACCATGGGGGGGGGGGGGGGGTAGGCCACACAGGGGCGCCACACAGACATAACAAAGGTGGACTTGCAGTTTAGGACAGGTGTGGCTCCCCTGAATACATCAGGGTGCCACAGGGTACTGCAATCCTTACCCCGGGTGCAGGGCCTATCCCCCATGGTTCCAGGTTCCCAGAAAGCGGTGTCACTATCAGCACAGATCCCAATCACACCTCACATCATGACCTGTCAGACACACCAGTGGGTTGGTTAAGCTGGAATAGGGCCACCCACCTAGGAGTCAGGCAGACTGGTGGGAGGGAAGTAAGAGTTGAGTGAGAGCCCTCAAGGAGTGAGGAGCTGGGGAGTAGTAGTGTGGCACCCTGGACAAGCCAGGTCGTCACAGGTACTGCAACAACACACCCCACACCCCGAGATAGTCACACACAAATCCTTGTTGCCTCCCTCCAGGGGCTGATGTCCACACCAGGTGGGGTGGAGCCAGGCAGTTGGCCCCACCCATCGAGGAGTACACAGTCCTGGAGGCGGGAAAGGAAGTCAGAGTAGAGAAGAGAACAGTTAGGGAGAGTGAAGGAGCAGGAGTGAAGTGGCAAGTGAGGAGCAAACTGACAGTGTCCGGGTACTTGGCCCGGGCACCGAGAGCAAGGTTGGCAGACGGTGGTGGCAGTCTGAAGGAGAGGCCGATCGACGCAGAACCGTAGGACCGGGGACGGGCGGTGGACCGCCGGTACCGAACCGGGGAGCGAAGAGAAGCCAGCACAAACCGGCAGGGCCTACGGACCCCGACCAGGCTTGGAGTCGCCGTTAAACTGATCAAATCCGTTAGCAACCGGAACCTCCGGGGTTTCCTAGCAACAAAGACCCAACTGAAGGCAACCGTCCAAACCGAGAAAGGGAAATACAACTACCGCCACAGTTAGAATTCCCAGGGCCAGAGCCTGCGGGCAAAAGGGGCTCCTCCGGCCCATATCCAAGCTGGGGAGCGGGTTACCGGTGGGAAGCCATCGGGACCGAAGATACACAACAGGTGCAGGGAAAGGCAGTCACCACCAACCTACCGGGAGTAACCAAAGCAGCCGGCTGCGGGACCCGTCCATCCAGCCGTTTGTTTTAACGGAGACTCTGTATCCATCATTGGCTGAGTGAGTACCACCGTGCCGTCCGGCACCGCGCTGCCCCCGCACCTCACCAACCCTGCCTCCCCGTCCCACCTCACTGGGCCCCGGGACCACCAACCCCCCTACCCACGGAGGGGAGAGAAACATCTCGGCTGCTCCCTGTCATCGCTCCCAGGATCCCCGTCCAGAGCAGCGGTGGTGTCCCAGCCTCACCACAAACCGTGGGTGGCGTCACGGACCAACTCCCCAAACCCAAAATCACCCTCTTTCACTGCACGGGCGAGGAGCGCCGGACCAGAGCGTGGTGAGCGCAGCGTCCCCCTCCCTGCCCGCGACATAACTTGGCATCATGAACAGGATCGTACCGTTCTGTCGGCTGGCAGAAGTGCGCCTTGTGTCAGGCCGGTGGTGTCCGGCCGAAAAATTTCAGAAGCCGCCATCTTAGGCACGAAGATTGTCCCGCTCGAGCGTCTTCTCGAGCAGTGGAGGCGCAAAAGCCGAAGCTCCGCCCCTGAAGAGGAGGTGCTGAAAAAAGACCAAGGGGGATGTGGATGGAAAGATGGCGGCGTCCTCGAATTGCAGCGCCGGCCACCGGAGAGTCTAAGCTCTGGGGGGAACCGAGGCGGAGTAGCCTTTGAGGATTGTGGCCCGGGTGAGCTCCCCGCCGGGACCGCTGCTTGGCTGGAGTGGGAGCTGGGCCGGTTCTGCTTGAAGGTGAGGGCACAGAGCTTGCAGCAGCTGCTGGATTGGAAGGCGGAGATGCGTAGAATGGTTGCCGTGGTGTGGGCCCGCGAGCAAGGGGCTGCTGCAGCCGTGACGCGTCACGATCAGGCCACCCAAGCTCCTGAACCAGCCTTATTGCGTGGGAGCTGGGGGCCAGCACCGCAGCAGGAGGTCCAGAGAGAGTGCAGCTGATGGAAGAGGAGGTTCCGAGCACGCTGCTCCCACCACCGTTTCCAACGGCGATCAGCGGTTCCGGGCTGCACTGCTTATGGAAGGAGAACCCGATGTACCGTCCGGTCCCTGAGTGGGCCGACCCCCTGCAGTGGTAGCCGCCCCAAAGGCAGCGGTCCCTCCATTGCACAGTTGTCCCCGTTGGGACCACCAGTACCGTTGCTAAGAGAATGAATGAATCAAACGAAGTTTAACCAGATTGTCAACAGTGATTGAACCGGCCGTTGCCGGCAAGTTGTCCCAGTAGGGACCCTTTGCACCATGCGTAAGGAACTGCTTACGGACAAGCCCGAGAACTTGCAGGGCAACCACAAACTTGTGGAATATAAATAATTGGCATAATTCCGTTGCCGCCTTCGGAGAGGCGGATTGGAGGAAGGGCCTGCAGCAGAGTAGGCTGGGGCCCAGTCACCACCTGGACCGGCGGCCAACCTCCGGGGGGTCAGGGGTTCCCCATGGATGTGGGTCCCCTGAAAAGACCGTAGGGGTCAAGGGGTGCTGCCCACTTCTTAGGGGCAGCATCAGGGCCAGGTTGTTTGGGCGGGAGAGAGCAGAAGCCGTATGTTTTAATAAAAATGACTACCGTTAGTAACGTTTAAGTACCGTGCCTCCCGTTAAGGGAAGATATATAAAAATATGCATGTGTTTACATGTTGTTTTTAACTTTTTCAGTTATGAAAATAAAACTGGTGATGGACGGGCAGCCCGCGGACGGTCTGCATTTAACCAAGAGGGAATGTGGCGCCCTGGACAAGCCAGGTCGTCACAGGTACTGCAACAACACACCCCACACCCCACACCCCGAGATAGGCACACTAGTCACACACAAATCCTTGTTGCCTCCCTCCAGGGGCTGATGTCCACACCAGGTGGGGTGGAGCCAGGCGGTTGGCCCCACCCTTCGAGGAGTACACAGTCCTGGAGGCGGGAAAGGAAGTCAGAGTAGAGAAGAGAACAGTTAGGGAGAGTGAAGGAGCAGGAGTGAAGTGGCAAGTGAGGCGCAAACTGACAGTGTCCGGGTACTTGGCCCGGGCACCGAGAGCAAGGTTGGCAGACGGTGGTGGCCATCTGCAGGAGAGGCCGATCGACGCGGAACCGTAGGACCAGGGACGGGCCACCGAACCGGGGAGCGAAGAGAAGCCAGCACAAACCGGCAGGGCCTACGGACCCCGACCAGGCTTGGAGTCGCCGTTAAACCGGTCAGATCCGTTAGCAACCGGAACCTCCGGGGTTTCCTAGCAACAAAGACCCAACTGAAGGCAACCGTCCAAACCGAGAAAGAGAAATACAACTACCGCCACAGTTAGAATTCCCGGAGCCTGCGGGCAAAAAGGGGTTCCTCCGGCCCATATCCAAGCTGGGGAGCGGGTTACCGGTGGGAAGCCATCGGGACCGAAGATACACAACAGGTGCAGGGAGAGGCAGCCACCACCAACCTACCGGGAGTAACCAAAGCAGCCGGCTGCGGGACCCGTCCATCCAGCCGTTTATTTTACCGGAGACTCTGAATACATCATTGGCTGAGTGAGTACCACCGTGCCGTCCGGCACCGCGCTGCCCCTGCGACCCTGCACCTCACCAACCCTGCCTCACCGTCCCACCTCACCGGGCCTCGGGACCACCAACCCCCCTACCCACGGAGGGGAGAGAAACATCTCGGCTGCTCCCTGTCATCGCTCCCGGGATCCCCGTCCAGAGCAGCGGTGGTGTCCCAACCTCACCACAAACCGTGGGTGGCGTCACGGACCAACTCCCCAAACCCAAAATCACCCCCTTTCACTGCACGGGCGAGGAGCGCCGCTCGAGTCCCCGGGATCCGCCCCACCGCTCGAGCCACCGAGCAGCAGCAGCAAGCGCCGGACCCGAGCGTGGTGAGCGCAGCCTCCCCCTCCCCGCCCGCGACAGTAGCTCCCGGGAGCTAGACTGAGGTTGGGTAACAGACAGTGGTCCAGGACCAGAGGAGTCGGGGACCGGTGACAGAGACATTGGAAGGGTGCCACGGACATAGTCTAGGAGGACTGTCGGCATCAGAAATCCAAAAGAACTGACCGGTACCGAGCACGGCGGGGTACAGGACCCTAGGTCAGGATCCGGTTCAACATCATGATAATTAACCTGGGAGGGAGAGTCTCTTTATGAACTTCCCTAAGAGCTCAGAGATTTGAAGGCAACAGCACACCGCGGGGGATAGGGCTTCTTTATATTAAAGCAGCCCACTGAAATCCCAAGTGCCAGCCATCAAGAGCACAGCTACACTAAAAATATAGTGAGTGGGGCCCTAATAGCTTCAAGCCAAGGGACCACAACAGAACTAACTTGTGCACGGAGGCGGCTCCGGATTACCAAGTGACACCGGTTGGAGCGGACACCTGGACGGGCTCCCCCCCGTAGTAACTGTGATGCACAGAGCCTTTGGTTTATCTTCAGTGTGAGTGTCTGCTTTATAATCCTCATCCTGCACCACGACTACCCACAGTGAGTAACCTGGTTCCCCTGCACCCTGCGCTCCTAAACATCTCAACAACAACCCCAGAGACCGGGGCTTCCCCTACCTGCGCAGGGACTAACACCTTGCTGCTCCACACCATCTGCCCCGGTACTCCTTCCAGCAGCAGTGGTCAAGGATCGGAGTCTCGGTCCGGACCCCTCGATCCATGACCACCCCGGATCCAAGCACCCCGGTCTGCGCCGGGGTGGCAAACAGGCATTAATTGTACAGTGCTAGAAGCAAGGTGTGCTAAAAACAAAAGGGAATGAAAGTTACTGCACCTATAGTGATGGCAGAAGGCTCACGAAGAGTGACCCCCCACTTTAAAAAAAAAAAAAAAACAAAAAAAAAAAAGAAGGACTAGTGGAAATCATGTTATGCCCACAGGGGACGTGTGGCGCCCTGGACAAGCCAGGGGCCACAGAGCACAACACCCACACACCCCACACTCCCGGTCAGGCACACCGTAGTCAGATACAAAACCCTTGTTGCCTTCCTCCAGGGGCTGATGTCCACACAAGAGGGTGGGCCAGGCGGTTGGCCCCGCCCACCGAGGAGGCGGGAAAAGTAGACAGAGATTAGTTTGGCAGGTGAAGGTGGAAGATAGAGAAGTGGTAGTGGAGCAACTAACTGACGGCATCCGGGTGTGTGGCCTGGGCGGTACAGCAAGGTTGGCAGACGGTGGTGACCGTCTGCAGGAGTGGCTGATTGGAGTCTACCGTAAGGACCGTGGACGGGCGGTGGCAAAGAGAAGCCAGCACCATCTGGCAGGGGCTTACGGACCCCAGCAAGGCTAGGAGTCGCCGTGAATTTGCCGAATTCGTTGGCTGTTGGGAAACCCAGGAGGTTCCCTTCACTAAGTCCCGACAGAAGGCAACAGTCCAACCAAGTGAGGGAGACACCGCCACCGCCAAGGCAACCGTTTCCCAGGGCCAGAGCCTGTTGGCAAAAGGGGCTCCTCCAGCCCATATCCAAGCTGGGGAGCGGGTTACCGGTGGGAACCCATCGGAACCATCTACCGTACATAGGTGCAGGGAAAGGCAGTCACCATCAACCGGCCGGGAGAAACAACACCGCAGCCATCTGTGGGACCAGTCCATCCAGCCGTGTGTTTTACCAAGAACTGTGTCCTCATTATTGGCTGAGTGAGTACCACCGTGCCGTGCGGCACAGCGCTGCCCCCGCGACCCTGCACCTCACCAGGCCCCGTAACCCGACTGCCATCCATCCCTACCCCATCACCGGGCCCCGGGACCACCAACCCCCTACCCACGGAGGGGAGAACTAACAACAAAGCTGCTCCCTGTCACCGCTCCCGGGATCCCCGTCCAGAGCAGCGGTGGTGTCACCAATATCACCACAGCCGTGGGTGGCGTCACGGACAATACTTAAATCCCCCACAATCAAATCCCCACCCTTTTCACTCACAGGCGAGGAGCGCCGCTCGAGTCCCCGGGATCCGGCCCACCGCTCGAGCCACCAACCGAGCAGCAGCAGCAGCGGCCGGACCCGAGCAGTGGGAGAGCGCAGCGTCCCCTCCTCCGCCCGCGACAGACGTGATAACATGGAAAGAGGGACAATTAGTCTGGGGAACCAACAACCGCTATAGTTAGGGCCCTAATTGGCATGGGAAAAGTGAATTTTATCAGATCTTTTTTAAACATTCATATTAGTGAACAGTGTTATACAGGGCTTGTTAGGCAATGAATTTGGGCATACAGGTATCACTGCTGCAGGGTTGGAGGGCGTAGGGGACCTGAGAGTTTCTGTGACGCCCTGGCGCCCCCAGGTGGTCACACACAGAATAGGCCCCCGCATAACACCATCCCTCACAGGGTTACACCAAAGCCAAAAAAACCCCAATTTACCTCCCCCCCCATGGTAGGACAGGCACACAAGTGGGCGGGACCAGGAGGAAGGACAACGCCCACCTAGGGGTCTAGAGAATCCAGGGGTGGGAAAAGAGAAGTTTCAGTTTTGAGTTCAGAAGAGTAAGAGTGAGAGAGGAGAAGGTCAAGTGCAAGTGATGTCAGAGAGCAAAGTCATCGGGGTTGGAGCCCCGGCGTGCTGGCTAGGCCGGAGACCTGAGGTGGACCGGGACAGGGTAGGAACCTGCCTGTACTGATACCGGAGAACCGACCCGGAAATCGTACACAGAGTTGGTACCTGGACCCTGAAGCAGAGACCGGAACCACCGACTTTGTTAACCAGTTGAGGGCGGGATTACAGGTCCGGTCCCACACAAAGTCCAAAAAAGCAGACCAGCAGCCCACCGAGAGGGATAGGGCATCCGCCAGGGCCCCTTTAGATCCCACGGGTCAAAGTCTGTGGGAAAGGCTCCCACCAGAAGTTCTGGAAGCGGACTCCTGAGTTTCATACCGAGAAGTCCAAAAGAGAACTAAAATAGTGCAGAGGAAAGTGACAGACCATCACCCCGGGTGAGGGACCAGAATACACCCGGCTACAGAGCTCCGGCCACTGGCACCTTGGTTTACCACGGACTTGTGTGATTTCTTCAATAGTGAGTACACCAATGTGTCGCCCTGGGCAAGCCAGGGGACACAGATAACAACACCACTACACCCCACACTCCAGGTAGGCACACCTGCTAACCAGAAATCCTTGTTGCCTCCCTCCAGGAGTCTGTGATGCACACCAGGGGGTGGGCCAGGCGGTTGGCTCCGCCCACCAAGGAGCTCACAACTCTGGAGGCAGGAAGTAACCAGGCAGAACGCTCAGGGACATGAAGGAGTGAAGAGCAGATTAGCCCAGGCAGGGCTTGAGTAAAGAAGCAGAGTAGCCCAGGCAGGGGCTAGAGGAAACAACCAGAAGTGAAAGTGAAGGAAAGGAAAGTGGAAAAGGAGGAAAGCAAGAAGTGGTGACAGAGCAGAGAGGAGGAGAAGCCTGAGAGCCCAGCTGTGTGTAGGGCTAGAACAGCAAGGTCAGCGACGGCGGTGACTGTCCGGAGGGGGACCGTTTGGAAGTTCCTGGAAGGACCCCGTTGGCTGTGTGCCCGGTGGTCTGGAGCAGTGTTCCAAAGGACAGTCAGCACCAGGGCAGGGGCCTCTCGGACCCCGGCAAGGCTAGGAGTCGCCCAATTTGCCGAATCCGTCAGTGAAGGGGACGCAGATCCCCCAGCAACAAAGTCCCGATTGACGGCAACAGCCCGACCATTACCGGGGAGACACCGCCACCGCCAAGGCACCAGTTTCCCCAGGGCCAGCGCCTGCGGGCAAAGTGTAGAGCTCCTCCGGCCCAGATTGCAGTCGGGGAGCGGGTAACCGGAGGGAATCCACCGCTACCATCAGTCAAACAGGTGCAAGGAAGAGAGACGTCACCGTCACCTACCGGGAGTGCAGGTGCAACCGTCTGTGGGACCGTCCTACCAGCCGTTGGTTTACCGTACAAACTGTGTCCGTGTCTCAGGCTGAGTGAGTACCACAGTGCCGCAAGGCATAGCGCTGCCCCCGCGTCCCTGCGCCCTCCAGGCCTTACACTTCACGTCTCTTCACCGGGCCCCGGGATCACCAACCCCTACCCACGGAGGGGCAACACAACACCTGGCTGCTCCCATCACCATCCCCGGGACCCCCACACTGAGCAGCGGTGGTGCCATCACCACAACCGTGGGTGGCGTCACGAACTATAATCCCAACAAACACCCCCCTTTCACTCACGGGCGAGGAGCGTCGCTCGAGACACCCCGGGATCCGGCCCGCAGCTCGAGCCACCAGGAGCAACTGCCGGACCCGAGCAGAAGGGGTGAGCGCGGTGTGCTGACACCCTCCTCCCCGCCCGCGACACCAACATCCCCCAGTCCGTCCAGGAGCGCCGGCCCCTACAATCACCATCCTCAGCACAGAGACACTGGGCCCCGGGGTATCCATCTGTGGCGCCCTGGACTAGCCAGGTAGCCACAGACAAAACACACACACACACACACCCCCCACCCCCCAGACAGTTACATCAGTCAGACAAAAACCCTTGTTGCCTCCCTCCAGGGCCTGATGTCCACACCAGGTGGGGCGGAACCAGGCGGTTGGCCCCACCCACCGAGGAGTTCACAGGCCTGGAGGCGGGAAAAGGAGCAGATTTGTTCAGGTGGTGAAAGTGAGAGGTCACAAACTGCGAGTGTCTGGGTCGGAGCCCAGGCACTGACAGCAAGGTTGGCAGACGGTGGTGGCCGTCTGCAGGAGTTGGTGGAACTCCGCAGAGCCGTAAGGACCGGGGCTGGGCGGTGGCCCGCCGGTACCGGACCGGGGAATGGAGTGAAGCTAAGCACACACAGGCAGGGCCATCGGACCCCGACCAGGCTTGGAGCCGCCGTCAATAGTCAAATCCGAATGTGACAGGAACCCCCGGGGTTCCCTAACAACCAAGTCCCGATTGAAGGCAACCGCTCACACCGTGAGGATACACAGCCACCGCCACGAAATCCAAGGGCCAGCGCCTGCGGGCAAAACGGGCTCCTCCAGTATCTATACACCGGGGAGCGGACTACCGTTGGGAAGCCATTGGAGTCAACACAGTACACAAAAAGGTGCAGGGAGAGACAGCTGCCATCACCTGTCCGGGGAGAGACACTGCAGCCGGCTGCGGGACCCGTCCATCCAGCAGTTTGGTTTACCAGAGACTTTGTGCATCTCTTGCTGAGTGAGTACACCAGTGCCATCCGGTACCGCGCCGCGCTGTCCCTGCAACACTGCACCTCACCGACCCTGCCTCCCCGTCACACCACCGGGCCCTGGGACCACCAACCCCTACTCACGGAGGGGGGAAAACAACATCCCAGCTGCTGCCTATCATCGCTCCCGGGATCCCTGTCACCAGCAGCGATGGTGCCCATCTTCACCACAACCCGTGGGTGGCGTCACTGACTAAATCCCCAAACAAACCACCCCCTTTTCACTCACGGACGAGGAGCGCCGCTCGAGTCACCGGATCCGGCCCACCGCTCGAGCCACCGAGCAGCAACAGCAGCAGCGCCGGACCCAAGCGTTAGCGAGCGCAACGCCCCGCCGCCCGCGACACATCCATACCCACGGAGGATTAACAACAGCTAGCTGCCATCCCAACGTCCCGGGGGCTCTCCAATAGCAGCGGTGGTACCCCATTTTACCACACACACTATTGGTGGCGTCATGGACTGTATACAATATCCCCACATACCATTATTCCCCTTTTATTTCAAAGTGTCCGCGAGACCCCCGGATCCGGAGACCCATCGAGCCACACTGCAGATCCGGATCTGAGCAGCCCGGCTGCTGACGTGGGGGCGGTACATTTCCCTTTAAGTTTTGTTTCTTAATTGTATATTGTGACTACAAGTGGGGTGACATCGACACTCCCCTAATGGAAGGGCCGGGATTAAGTTAATGACAGAGAATTTGGGCATAGTCTCCAGTGATTGTATGCACCTGATCAGTCGAGGGCAACTGTGATTTGATGGCTTTGAACTTCTGTATTACTTTTAGCTTACCCATTCCTCTTCCATCTCCCCGTGTGCCGTCCAATAAATACCTTTCTGTGTTACTACTGAGTCGTTTTTACTGCGTGCTGCATTGCTGGCACTTGATTTACATGTTCATGGAGGAAATGGCCCTCATCTGGTTGCCCTCAAGGAATCCAGACAGATCACCCCATGGTGCCACCGTTCTGCTGCTCATCTCCATTCATTATAAAAATCAGTTTATCTGCTGCAACCACTAGGGGGAGCCCACCACATACACACGTATACAGCTCACGGATTCAAATACTTTTTGTCTATGTCCGCTCACTAGGTAACATGGTGCAAAAACATAATGTATGGGTGCAACATTAGTGTAATTACCAGCCCCCAGTATAAAACAAAGAAAGCATTTCAGTACAGTCCAAAAGGGTCTGCTCGTCACTCAGATGAGAAATCAAATAACTAAGGCATTAGTAACATCAACACTATTCCACAGAGAGGCCAGGCCCCAGCATAACCCTTCTAAGCTTCCCGGGCCGCGGATACTATTTATAACAGATACATACACAACAGCGTCACTAACACTAGGAGGAATGCAATGTTATTACTTCTATTAACTATTCCGGGACACTTGTGCTGTGTAATCCCCCAAAATCAGATGTGAAGAAGATGCTTAAAATTTTATCTGTCTTCAGGTTTGATCACACTAAATGCTGTGTACATTATATACACATCCAATATGTCCCGGATCCGGGTTTTACTCCCCTCTCCCCGGTCCACTGTACCCTGTTGTGCTCCATGTCGGGCTTTGCAGGTGGCCCAACGTAGGGTTGGAATTTAGAGATTATTGCTTTTATTTATTGGTGTCATGATCTCTTTACTTATTCCATTTCTAAAACATAGCGACACCTAAATCCTCAATGTATACGCAAGTATGGAGTTAGCGCTCTCTAGTGGTGGCAATAGGCAGGAAGAATAGCAGAAGTTAAAGTTTATCTGTTCAGAATGTGCTGTCATGTGTTTATAATGGAAAACACCATTTCTGGCCAGTATATGATTGTATTTTACACATCTGCAGGTTCTATCTATAGTTTGTCTGAGATGTAATGGGTGCAGACTAGCTGGCACGAAGTCTCCTATATATAGCTTACACAGACTTGAGGAATTCAGCTCTCCTGTCTGTATGTAGCACAGGTTCAGTAGGAGGAGGAAATGACAGCATACCCGTGCAGTGTAGCTGTGCATCCAGCACAGGGGTGAGATAAAAAAAAATGAGAAAGCATTATAATATTATAAGACACTGTCTTATTTTTGGGGAAACAGTACTAGAAAGTAGCAGCATGAAGGACATTATACAGTGTGTCCACCCATATCCTGTCCACTGCCTTTAACTTGAGAACGGCAGCAGCTATAGGCATAGAAGTGGTATCTAGGTATAGTAAAGTAGCCATGCGCTATGCAATGAAACCATCTATAGCGCCACCTGGTGGAAAACAATGGAGTTAGCATTTGTATCTTGAAAATGGAACGAGATAGAGAAAAAAAGTGAATTAAAAAATTGTAGGGCATCATCAATTCAATACAAATCGACACCTTGCATACAGAAATGCTATGATATGAAACCCATGACCCCCCCCCCCCAAAACATTGAATGCTAATCATGCATTTGGCGCTCATTTAACTTTGATGCTCAAAGGGGCCCCCGTCAGCTGCAATGCACATCTGGGCTCTGCACAGCATACTGTATCTTGCTGCACGTTGTGCAATATGGCAGGTGACACGTTTGCACAAGCATCTGTGATACGTCGTCGTAGGTCCTGCAATGTTGGTGGAGGGGTCGCATACACCTGCTGTTTGATGTGACCTCACAGAAAGAAGTCCAATGGGGTCAGGTCAGGTGAGTGTGGATGCCACTCCACACAGCCACCATTCCCAATGACTTGTAGGAAGGTCTCCATGAGGTATCGCTTCACGTCCACAGCCTTGTGAGTTTTACACGTTCTAATCATAGCATTTCTGAATGCAAGGTGTCGATTCGTATTGAATTGATGATGCCCTACAACTTTGTAATTCACTTTCTCTCGTTCCGTTTTCGAGATAAAAATGCTAACTCCGTTGTTATCCACCAGGTGGCGCTATAGGTGGTTTCATTGTGTAGCGCATGGCTACTTTACTATACCTAGACACCACTTCTATGCCTATAGCTGCCGCCGTTCTCAAGTTAATGGCGGTGGACCGGATATGGGTGGACACACTGTATAGTAGTACCAAGCAGTGTAGCTGAGAACCAAGCACTGGTGTGAGACAAAACACTTACAAGAAAGCAACACCATGGAGGACATTATACAGCAGTACGGAGCAATGTAGCTGCGAGTCCAGTACTGGGAGTGAAATGAAGCATTTATGGGAAAGCTCCAGCTGCATGGAGGGCATTATGCAGTATATCTAAGCAGTGTAAATGTAAATTAGCACTGGGGGAAGATATAACACGGGAAAGCAGCTGCATGGAGGACATTATTCCTGAATATAACAATAAGAGAACACACTTACCCATTATTTGAACTACATCATTGATTTTAAAAAAGTGTAAGAAAACATACGGAGCGCTCGTGCAACCAGCACCACTATAGTGACTATATGTGAACGAGGGAGGGATGCTACGTTGTTTCTTCACCAACAAAGGAACAGGAGACCCCATGCTTGTCTATGGAGGTTCTCCTCAGTTGATGTCAACGCACAGGTAATGTGTCTGAGGTCACCCCGAGGTGAAATCGGGGACAGGAGCACCACTTCATTATACGCACTCATAAACTCAGCGCCTCCGGATTTATGGGACTCATTTTTGTCTGCAACTCGAGGGTCCCTCACTGACCTTCCAAGGTAACGACCGTGACAAATAAGTCCCTACAAGTGGTAACGTAACTCCCAGGCCACAAAACAGAAACATTATACCCAAGGGGCATTTTAAGATAATTGTTGTTGTGCCACAAGCTAAAATTCTACCCCCTTCCAATTAACCAATTAAGAGCTTTACCATTTTGGCATTCACGGCCCCAAGAAATAAATATTTTTAACCAACACAACAATGTGTGTTGGTAAATTGTGTAGGGAAAGGCATTTTGGAACCGGGGTGTCACACATTCATTTTTTCCATCAGTCACAATCCATCGAATTTTGAAAAAAAAAAAAAAAAAAACTAATCCGATGCCGCCAGATCTGTTTTTTCCTCATCAACCTGTATTAGCGACGGATGGCCTCACGTTTCATCCATCGTTCGACAGGACCGTCGAAAAATGTGTGTCCGTCGGACAGAGACAACGTCCACAGTAACGTTTTTGGTGAATAATAATAATAATAATAATAATAATAATAATAATAATAATAATAATAATTATATATATATATATATATATATATATATATATATATATATTTATAAAAAAAAATTGGACAGCAACAGATGCGTCACTGTCCAGTAGAATAGAAGCCTATGGGTGCAGGATCCGTCGTAAGCAGTTAAATGACGGAATCCGGCGACGGATTCCGTTTTTGTTTTTTTTTTTTAACTGAGCATGCTCCAATTTATTATTTAGCCCCCAGCTAGTCTGATCCATTGAGAAACTGATCCGTCGCAGCAGTTTAGCGACGGATCCATCGAGAAAACTGATTGTGACTGATGGCTAAAAACTGATGTGTGAAAGGGCCTTACCTGAACCTAGGGCTTTAAAACCTCCGTTGATAGGCAGGGAGAGATATCCAAATAGGTTGTCTATAGGGACTTTTTCAACCAGCTCCTTCCTTTGTGCCCTGAATAATTTGTGGATAACACACACACACACTTTATCTAATTGTCATTAGTATATTGGGTTTAATCAATTGTATGATAGCACATTTGCACTTTTGTGGTGTAAATATTAGGATTTTAGGAATAATTTAATAAATTGAGAATTTTAAAGTTTATAGATTTGGTTCACCTTTAACATTGTTTTCTATTCTTTGATCTATTGATTGTTTGGAGTCTGGTGAGTGCTTATAAACAGAAAAATAAAAACAATTATAGTTGGCATATGCCGATGGTGGATGGGCTCTCACACAGAGATCTGACTAGTCAGGTCGCTCTCTGTTCCAGCTGCTTTGCACTGCAGCTCTCACAGACAGATCGGGTACCAGTATCACTCCACGCGAGTGATACTGCTTCCAGTCACCAGGGGGAGCCACTGCTGTAGGATGCAGGGGAACCTGACAGCAACGAAGATTTGTATGTGAGAGCCCATTCACTTGCCAACTCTAATTGTTTGGGGTCTGGTAAGTGCGATTCTTTTAGGGGAGGTCTGCTTTCTTTTGGGGGGGTAAACTTAGCAATACAGAGAGAATAACACATTTAAGCAGGTAATTTATACCTTTGCATGTACCCACCACTATAGGACGGTTCTGCACCATTATAATAGCAGATCTGACCCAGTAATAGGATTAACACAAAATGTTGATGTTCCAGAATGTGATATGACTATATTTGAATAAATGTTTATTTTTTTTGTTCAACAATAAAGGTGAATTGTTTATGGGAAAATATAAGACATCTCCTGAAAATAAGCCCTAGCGCATCTTTTGGAGCAAACTATATTATAAGATTGAGTCTTAATTTTGAGGGAACACTGTATTATCATTATTATGAGTACTACAAATTGGGTTAGTATCTTGGAGATGGGAGTAACCCTTTAAAGGGGTTGTCCACTGCTTTGACACTGATGGCCTATCCTTAGGATTGGTCATCAATGTCTGATCGGCCAGGGTACGCTGCCCCGCACCGCCGCCAATCGGCTGTTCTCGGTCGTAGCGGCGGCAGCAGGTCATTGTAATCAATAGGAGGTGGATGTGCAGTACCCGGTGATGACCGCTATAAGAAGACTGAGCAGCACTGGAACTGACCATTTCCGACTGCCTGCCGCCACCGCCAGGAGCTAGAACAGCTGATCGGCAGGGGGTGCGGGGTGTCAGACCCCGGCCGATCAGACATTGATGACCTATCCTAAGGATAGGCCATCAATGTCAAGTAGTGGACAACCCCTTTAAGGTAGTTCATCCTTTCATGTCAGAGGAGGACACCACGCCAGCGTCTGGATGCGGCAGCCTGTAAGTTGGAACATTTTGGCAGGGAGCCTCTGGCACCTCACATTTTCCAAATGTAAATGGAGAGAAGCAGCGTTTGCATCACTCGGTTACATTTGGAAAAATTTGACGGCTTTTTCAGCCCTAAAGGCCCTGGAAGGTTTCCTCCTCTTCCCCTTACAAGGCAATAACAGGCATCAAATACTTCACATTTGCATGCATGAGAATACTGTTCTGTTTCATTGATGACACCGATGGAATTTCCTTCCTAAATACAGTGAATTTTCCAGAACGAGAGAGAGAAAAAAAAAAAAAAAAAAAAAAAAAAAAAGGACGCCCTGGAACGCTGACAGCAGTAACTGGGCCTAGTTAGCATGTGATGAAGAGCCAAGCTCAATAATGACAGAATGGTGTCCATGCAGGGACGGGGCAAGGGAAGAACCTGGGGAAAAGGTTTGGGCACAGATTAAAAATGGCCCCGAGATCACTCCGGCCCATAGGACGCAGGACATTTCGGAATGCGGCAGCCACTTAACCTTCTCACCCCCATCTTCCCATTGCCTCTGGGGCTCTGCATTAGGTAGAAGAGCCATCTGTTCTCCACACAGATCCTCTATAGCCGAGCTGAAAATAATAATCAGCCATTGTTTCCTTTATATAAACAAACAGCGGCTGACAATTCACATACAAGACAACTTCTAGCGCAATAAACCTTTACATAATTGTAGCTATGGCTTCCCGATTGCTTTCCTATTGCCCAATTTTGTCTTTTACATTATATCTGCTTTTGAAACAAAAAAAAAAAAAAAAAACTTGGATGAGAACGTAATCGGTGTTTTAATTTTTATTTCGTAAGCCAGTTTGTAATGTATCAGAAAAATGTAGCTTCCCCCCCTCTTCCTGAATTGACATTTTACTCTAAATTTAGGGATACAATCTTGAAAATCTAGAACATTGAAGACAGATTTTCCTTTTACGAAGATAGGAGAGGACAGTTGGTGCTCATAGAAAACCAGTTCTATGGTGAACATGCAGCAGAATGTCTATTCGCCTCTGGCTCCTCCTTCCTCCATAGAATTTAAAAGTACCAACTGGTCATCTCTCGAGGAGAAAAGGAGCTAGAGGCAAATAGACATTCTGATGCAAATTCTCCTGAAATGCCAGTTAAAGATCGCAATAGAACCTAATAAGCACCAACTGCCACCTCCTCTCTCGGTAATGGGAAAGTCTATATTTATTCACATTTTATTCATGAATTGAGAATGAAAAATCAATCCAGGAGGAGAAAGAAGACAGTTTCTCTGATTAAAATACAGTATATTAAACTTTAAAAACCAAAAAACTGAGCTGTGACAAATGTTCAATAAACATGCAACATTACAAGCATGTGAATTGCAGCCTCAAGACTAGAAAAAAACCAAGGAGAAAATTGTAGAAAAAATACCCTGACTATAAATAAATTGCAAGTGCTTAATAAACAGGGTACTTAGTATATACATTTTTGCAAAAAGGTAAGAAGCTGTCTCACCTCGTCACGGTGTACCCATCTGAGACAGTCCCTAACCTACTAAAGTTAAAAACATATTCTGTACCTGACTAGTGTCATGTCAAAACTTCAATATGGATGGTAAAGTGGTTAGCTGGGTCCCAGATTAAATACACAGCAAAAAGTGAGAAGCAGGTAATTGTTCAGCCTCAGTATCAGGAGGGCTGCACCCCCAACTTGCATTAAAGCAAGATAACAGACAAAAAAAAACAAAAAAAACTGAGCTGTGACAAATGTTCAATAAAACATGCAACATTACAAGCATGTGAATTGCAGCCTCAAGACTAGACTTGACTAAGTCTAGTCTTGTCAAGACTAAGACTAGCTTCTTACCTTTTTGCAAAAATGTATATACTAAGTACCCTGTTTATTAAGCACTTGCAATTTATTTATAGTCAGGGTATTTTTTCTACAATTTTCTCCTTGGTTTTTTTCTAGTCTTGAGGCTGCAATTCACATGCTTGTAATGTTGCATGTTTATTGAACATTTGTCACAGCTCAGTTTTTTGGTTTTTTTTGTCTGTTATCTTGCTTTAATGCAAGTTGGGGGTGCAGCCCTCCTGATACTGAGGCTGAACAATTACCTGCTTCTCACTTTTTGCTGTGTATTTAATCTGGGACCCAGCTAACCACTTTAACATCCATATTGAAGTTTTGACATGACACTAGTCAGGTACAGAATATGTTTTTAACTTTAGTAGGTTAGGGACTGTCTCAGATGGGTACACCGTGACGAGGTGAGACAGCTTCTTACCTTTTTGCAAAAATGTATATACTAAGTACCCTGTTTATTAAGCACTTGCAATTTATTTATTTATAGTCAGGGTATTTTTTCTACAATTTTCTCCTTGGTTTTTTTCTAGTATATTAAACTTTGTAATATATGGTTTGTAAAACGCACTTTTTTCCCCTCAAAATTGGAGGGAAATCGGGGGTGCATCTTACAAACCACATATGGATTACCCGGGTGGCAGTGGTGGCGCAGGGTCGGCAACACTGCAGTGGAGCAGCTCAAGAGGGTCAGTATGTAGCAGCGGAGGGTCGGCTATACTACGGTCTCGGGAGGTGTCGCGTTCGCGGACGCCATTGATCTGTGGGCTGCTTTGAATCACTGGAGGTTGATGCAATGGACTTCAAGAAAATGGCCGCGGAGGCCAATCTGCGCACACGCCGCCTCTGGGGCCATTTTCTCGAATTCCATCGCGTCAACGGCTGGCTATTCAACGGAGCCCACAGTCCACTGGCAGATCAATGGCGCTCGCCGCTGCAACACCCCACGAGTCTGTAGTATCGCCAACCCTCCACTGCTGCATAATGAACCTCTTAAGCAGTGACATTCCCTCCTCTGGGCCCACCGGCAGATCAATGGCACCCACCACCGTGACACCCCACAGTATCGCCGACCCACCGCAAACCGACCCTCTTGAGCCGCAGCTTTGCCTACCCTGCCTCTTGTGACCTTCCTGAGCCGCTCCACCACCACTCTCCCCTGATGAGTTAATATAAAAGAGGCACTAGGATTATAAGGTCGACACTAATTTTTACATAAAAAATTTTTTTTCCCCCCATTTTCCTCCTTCAAATTTGGGGTGCGTCTTATAAAAAGAAAAAATACTGTAATTTTTTTTTACCTTGTTTGAGCTCTATGGATTTAAGAACTTTCAAACTTAAAAACTATGAAACTATGAAATTTCTTATACTTAAGTTACTCTAAGTCTTGATTAATCATCTATTATTTTGTGTATCCAGATCCATGCGTTTCCTTGGTGACAGACTACAAACAAAGCGAGTGTGTAGTCGGATCCTGCAGTTTTACACCTTTCGAGTTCTTCTACCTTGGATGAGGTGGACCCATTACATTGCTTAATGAATCAGCGTTGTCTGAACTAGGAACAAAGACTAAGGGATTGTCAAGAAGGTCGGAACATTCAGAGTGGAAATCCCCAACACTACCCAACAGGTTGTGTTGTAAAAGGGCAGCGTACACCAAAATACGGTACCAAAGTAGTAGGGAGAAAACGCTTAACAAGTTATGGCGAGGGCAGGCAATATTCTTTCACGACGAAGACCAGTAAGTCGAGACAGGTAGATGTAATTATGAATCAAGCAAGGCGGAATCCACAAAATAGATAAAGATACCTTAGAATAAAATCAGAAACCACCAAATGGAGTTTATTGCTTTGGCCCAGAAATGGGAAAGGGTCCTTTATAAGAACCATGAGCCGCAGGTGACTGGCAATGGGTGCTAACATAATTGGACATGTGCACAACTAGCAGAAAAGAAGGACAACTGTAGCCAGCAGTGTGGACTGGAGTGAGGTTGTCACACACTAAAAATTCTTTTTTTTTTTTATATACAAATTGTCTCTCCAGTAAAGGAGACAAACTCTAGCGCAGCGCCACCTATTGGAAGTAGCGATCCTAAAAGTCACAAGTGGATTTTTAACAATCCTTTGCAATATGACTCAGGATATATAAGCCAGATCAGAATCCCAATTTGCAGACACGGTGTTTTGGGGTGCTTGCCCCTCGTCAGTGCAAAGTATGGGGGTGTCTGATCTGGCTCATGAGAAAGCTATGTGGGGACCACGGGGGAACACTATTCTCCTTAAGGAGACTTTGCAAGCCAGTCTGGCTGCCAAGTAAGGGGACTTATAACTGCCACGCCGCTCTAATATATATACAGAGGAAAAACCTGATTTATAGACACACGCATTTTCAATGTACACCTTTACTGGTATATAAGATGCAATATATTTTCGCTGTATTGATTCCTAGTTTAATAAAAAACATTGATTTAAAAAAGCTCTGCTGCATACACACAGACACACACACACAGCTCTGCTGCATACACACACACACACAGCTCTGCTGCATACACACACACACAGCTCTGCTGCATACACACACACACAGCTCTGCTGCATACACACACACACAGCTCTGCTGCATACACACACACACAGCTCTGCTGCATACACACACACAGCTCTGCTGCATACACACACACACAGCTCTGCTGCATACACACAGACACCGCTCTGCTGCATACACACAGACACCGCTCTGCTGCATACACACAGACACCGCTCTGCTGCATACACACAGACACCGCTCTGCTGCATACACACAGACACCGCTCTGCTGCATACACACAGACACAGCTCTGCTGCATACACACAGACACAGCTCTGCTGCATACACACAGACACAGCTCTGCTGCATACACACAGACACAGCTCTGCTGCATACACACAGACACAGCTCTGCTGCATACACACAGACACAGCTCTGCTGCATACACACAGACACAGCTCTGCTGCATACACACAGACACAGCTCTGCTGCATACACACAGACACAGCTCTGCTGCATACACACAGACACAGCTCTGCTGCATACACACAGACACAGCTCTGCTTCATACACACAGACACAGCTCTGCTTCATACACAGACACAGCTCTGCTGCATACACAGACACAGCTCTGCTGCATACACAGACACAGCTCTGCTGCATACACAGACACAGCTCTGCTGCATACACAGATACACACACACAGCTCTGCTGCATACACACAGACACAGCTCTGCTGCATACACAGATACACACACACACAGCTCTGCTGCATACACACAGACACAGCTCTGCTGCATACACAGACACAGCTCTGCTGCATACACAGACACAGCTCTGCTGCATACACAGACACAGCTCTGCTGCATACACAGATACACACACACAGCTCTGCTGCATACACACAGACACAGCTCTGCTGCATACACAGATACACACACACAGCTCTGCTGCATGCACACAGACACAGCTCTGCTGCATACACAGCTCTGCTGCATACACACAGACACAGCTCTGCTGCATACACAGACACAGCTCTGCTGCATACACAGACACAGCTCTGCTGCATACACAGCTCTGCTGCATACACACACACACAGCTCTGCTGCATACACACAGACACAGCTCTGCTGCATACACAGATACACACACACAGCTCTGCTGCATGCACACAGACACAGCTCTGCTGCATACACAGCTCTGCTGCATACACACAGACACAGCTCTGCTGCATACACAGACACAGCTCTGCTGCATACACAGACACAGCTCTGCTGCATACACAGATACACACACACACAGCTCTGCTGCATACACACAGACACAGCTCTGCTGCATACACAGATACACACACACAGCTCTGCTGCATGCACACAGACACAGCTCTGCTGCATACACAGCTCTGCTGCATACACACAGACACAGCTCTGCTGCATACACAGCTCTGCTGCATATACACAGACACAGCTCTGCTGCATACACAGACACACACACACAGCTCTGCTGCATACACACAGACACACACACAGCTCTGCTGCATACACACAGACACACACACAGCTCTGCTGCATACACAGACACACAGCTCTGCTGCATACACACAGCTCTGCTGCATGCACACAGCTCTGCTGCATGCACACAGCTCTGCTGCATGCACACAGCTCTGCTGCATACACACAGCTCTGCTGCATACACACAGCTCTGCTGCATACACACAGCTCTGCTGCATACACACAGCTCTGCTGCATACACACAGCTCTGCTGCATACACACAGCTCTGCTGCATACACACAGACACACAGCTCTGCTGCATACACAGCTCTGCTGCATATACACAGACACAGCTCTGCTGCATACACAGACACACACACACACAGCTCTGCTGCATACACACAGCTCTGCTGCATACACACAGCTCTGCTGCATACACACAGCTCTGCTGCATACACACAGACACAGCTCTGCTGCACACACACAGACACAGCTCTGCTGCATACACACAGACACAGCTCTGCTGCATACACACACAGACACAGCTCTGCTGCATACACACACAGACACACAGACACACGCAGCTCTGCTGTGGGGGGGGCCATACACGCGGCTCGGGGGGGCATACATGCAGCTCGGGGGGGCATACACGCGGCTCGGGGGGGGGGGGGCATACATGCGGCTCGGGGGGGGGCATACACGCGGCTCGGGGGGGTGGGGTGGGGGGCATACACGCGGCTCTGGTTCTGCCAGTAGCAGGGTGCTATGACCCTCTGATAGATTCGCCTGAGGTCTCCCCTGGGCAGGATACACTTATGACAGGGAATGCGGCTGGACTAGAAGGTAGGATACACCTAGTCAGCTCATGATAATCTCCTGCTGATAAAATACTAAAATATATTCAAACCCCAACATATAGTCCACTAAGTGCCATCTCTGTAATCAGAATCTGTGCCCCTACATTATGCTGCTCTCAGATTACATAGCAAAAACCTGTTGACAGATTCCCTTTTAGTTTCAAGATGGTTTGTGAACTTTACATGGGGCATACGTTATGTATCAAAGAATTTTGGCTGATGCACACAATTTCTCCCAAAATAAAATATCTCTGCATCAGCACAACTTCCAATATTGGAGTAGTTTTATAAGTGAAGTACTGTCGCTGACTGGCGGGGGATGGGGGGGGGACGAGGCGCTTGGGCCTCCCAGGACCACTTATGTCAGCAACATTTTACATTGTGTTCCCATATGGTTTCCTGACAACCGGTAAGTGATCGAGTCACATTCTTTTTATCATGTTTTTCATGTTGTTGCTCAAACAAGCAGGTGCGGAACACGTGTGCCAACGGCCCCGCCATTTACATTACATGGAGGGAGGAGTGAACGCCAAGGTTACAACTTATGAGAAGGAAAAGCAAAATGATGTTTCCTATAAGCGGAGCGCACGGAGGGCGAGCTTGTGATATTTAAAAACATGAATAAGTACAGATTTTTATTTACACATGGCATTAGTTAAATGCACAAGTTCTAGAGCTGCAAGGCATCGATGCTCACACTGAAACCCATTGTCACGGGTGACAGACAGTCATGTGGTTTCTGACCATAGACGGTCACAGTGTTTGGCTGTGCAAAATGCTCCCTGACTTTCCATTGTTCCTACTGTCAGTATTCCTTGGTATAGGTAGCTTTCCTGCTGGATTCATCTTTCCCCCTTTTGCACCCAGGAGGAGCTCGCCTTCCACCCAGCTGCTGATTCTCAGTATTCTCTTGGTGCCTAAATACCTCTTACTTTCTTAGACTGGTGCTGGTGATATTATTCAGTACATTCAGCTCTGGTTGCAAGCAGGTGGCTTGTACTCCTCTGTGGTATCGTTGCTGAAAACTTTGCTGAACTTCTACCTGTTATCTGTGGATAAGTAGTTCATGCATTTTCCCCCTGTCTGTCCTTGGTTCATCTATAGTATTTAGTGGGGTTGAAGAAGAGCTCATCCCACCCGTTCCCCATTTAGGGCCCAGCACTAGAGATACCTAGGGTCAGGTATCCTGTTCGGCGCATAGGTGCGGAACCTATCTAGGTTGGTGTGGGACCCCAGGGACCAGCTGTAGGTTTGGTCAGGGGTCACCATCTTCCCTTTCCCTAGACACAGGGTTTCCTTTCCCCTTTTTTTGGTACTTCTCCGAATCTAGCATGACACCCAAAGTGTTTATGCAATAGACATCTGCTTATATTCTCTGCAATTATGCATGCATTTTTTCTATGCATACCAAAGAAAAATGCAAAAAAAAAAAAAAAAAAAATACCCCAAAAACCACAGAATGCACACAAGCAGCTTAACTTACAGATTTCAGAGTTGTCATTGAAATCAGTAGATAAAAAAAGCAGCAACCAGGCAAAAAAATAAATAAAAAATAAAATCGCCCTGATGGGTTCCCTTTAAAACAAAAGTACAACTTTTTTACATCATGAAAAAAATAAAAAATAAAAAAAATAATATACTCTTCAGATTTAGTCACTGAGGCATAAATGAATAACAGATCAGCTACATCCACAGGAATGTCACCCAGGTGCCGTCCGATGTGAAGGCAGAGCCGATGTGACGTGCCGCCAGACTACAG
The DNA here is from genome assembly GCF_048569485.1 of Anomaloglossus baeobatrachus. Classification (NCBI taxonomy): domain Eukaryota; kingdom Metazoa; phylum Chordata; class Amphibia; order Anura; family Aromobatidae; genus Anomaloglossus; species Anomaloglossus baeobatrachus. The sequence goes on along the minus strand of NC_134358.1, from coordinate 545,252,677 downwards.
AGGATTGACATTTTCTTCCTGAGGATACACAAAATGTGTAGCCGGCAGAATTTTTAAAAAAAAATAATTTTTCCCTAACACTTTGCAAACTTCTACGTAAAAGAAAAATAAAAAAAAAAAAAAAATACATTTTGGGTCAATCATATTACATTTTAAGTGCTATATCTCTATTTAAATGATCCTTTTTATTTTAGTATTTTTTTAAATTTTCATTGAACATTTTTAAAAGGTTATATTTTTATGTGATATATATATATATATATATATATATATATATATATATATATATATATATATATATATATATATATACACATACATACATATATACATATATATATATATATTTCTATGTGTATGTATGTATGTATATCTATATATATATATATATGTGTGTGTGTATGTATATATATATATATATATATATATATATATATATATATACACACACATATACACACATATACATACATACACACACACATATATATATAGATATACATACATACATACACATAGAAATATATATATATATATATATATATATATATATATATATATATTTCTATTTATTTAATAATATATATATATATATATATATATATATATATATATATTTTTTTTTTTTTTTATGTGTGTGTATGTATGTATATATATATATAAATTATAAAGTATTATGAATTATATTATATGAAATCTAAATAAAATATGATTTAATGTTAAAATTTAATGTAAAATAATGTCAAATCTGTCACTGGCGAGACAGATAGATGAGAGGTAGACGACCGGTCACGGGGCCGCAGCTGTCGGCTGGCACAGCCCAATAGGATTTTAATGTTCAGTAATGGCTGGTCGTCTGGTGTTTCTGAATTGATAGCCTCATGTCAGCAATTATTGTACCCAATGTAAAAATGATATTCAGTATTAATATGGTATTATCTATAGATGTAATATTTGAAGAGGAAGTGCCACTTGCTATAAATTTGTATAAAAAAAAAAAAAAATTCTTAACCCGGTGTAAATGGTGCTGTTCTCCTGAATCCAGTGTCATTTTTTTCTTGTCCCTGCTCCTCTTTGTTCCCGAGATATGATCCCATCTTCCCTATATATAAATCTATTCCTATTACTGAGTGGGCGTGGTCATCAAGAAATACCCACAAGGAGCCGAAGACCACACCCACTTGGCTAACAAAGCTAGATTTATGTACAAAAAAGGAGGTGGCCATATCTCAGGAATGGAGAGGTGTAGGAACAAAAGAAAAACATTGCCAGATTCAGGAGAACAGCGGCATTTACATCAAGTAAAAAAATCCCTTATTTATGGCAAGTAACAGCACTCCTGTAGGCCAAACAGTGGAACAACAGTATAGTCCTAGAATAGGTTTCTTAATAACTGGACTGAACACAGAGGCTTTGGTTGTAGGTGTGTAACGGGGTGCCAGGGGTGCCTCAGGAGTCGCTGAGTCGGCCGCTTCATGTATTAGGCTAACCCCCGGCACTGCCGTCACTAGTGGGACAGGGGAATGTTTTGTGGGGCAGAGTGTGGATGAAGGGAGCACGCTGACAGACTCAGGAAAATTCCTTAGGCAGGCATCAGTTGAACCAAAAGGCATTTTATTACACGCATCTTCACAACAGGCGCAATGAACAAATCTTGCAGTTGCAAAACACAATTCCTGCCGGGGACACTGTTCCTGTCTTCTCTTTTCAGGGGCCTTGCCCGGCTACTCTAGTTTTCTTCACCTGGCCCCACACTCCGGCTACTGCAGACTTGACCCACACAATTCTGCCTCACCGGCTAAGCCTCTTCGGGTCCCACCTGTGCACTGCTGGTTCCCGATCCGGACACTTTCTTTTTCTTTCCTTTTGCCATCTGCCACTATAGCTCCCAGCCACCATAGCTCCCACACTCTGCCCCTGTTGCTCCTTCTCCCCCGTCCCAGTAGAAACTGCTTCACTAACCTCTCACCCTCCCCCTAAGCTGCCGGCTCCTCCTCTCTCCTGTACTGTTCCTATGGGGACAGCCGTCCCACCCGGACATCTAGGGGGGGAAAACCCATAAACACAGTAAAACCACAATTAACATTTTTTAACAACCCCAGCGTGGGGCATCTTCAGGGGGGGGGAAACTGTGCCTCCTTGTAAGGGGTCCGTCCACCCCTTACAGGTGGATCCTGTTGGTTTTTTGTCTTGCCAACTTACTCATTGGTCCGGCCGGGTCGTGTCCTCCCCCGTCCATCCAAGTGTGTTGTTGCCTCCTTCCCCTCGTGCTGCACAAGGTTCCTGGGAATGTAAATAAGACGCGCGTGTGCACAATGGCACTCCTCTTAAAGTGCCAGTGCGCTATTTCCATGAGATACCTCTCAGCCTACAGCTGAGAGGCACTGTTTGTTTAAGGCATCCTCCCATTAGGGGAGGTGCCTGCGCAACACATTCAATTAGTCAGTATATCAGTCTGCTAGCTAGTTGTCATGTCCCGTTAACCCTGTGTCTCCTGTACCTGCCTTTCCATACCTGTCTATTCCTGCTGTGCCCACCATTCCTGTCCATACTCATCTGTCGAGCCTGCCCCAGTCACCTCGCCTGTACCAGTCTATACCCAAGTCTGTCACCTGCCCTGGGGTCAGCTGCTACAGTCCCAGTCACTGCCCTGAAGGGGTACCTGGCATCCGCCTTGCCTCCAGCTTAGTTAAGTCCCCCCCACTAAAGGATAAGTCAGGGTCCCCCCTATGGTCCAAGTGGGTCCACTAATCCGTCTCGCTGCCCCTACACCGGCCGTGAGCGTTACACTATCTGCCTCTAAATACAGATTTGTGGGTTTCCCGTAAGTACTTTACAACTGCGATTTGGTTGTGACAAGAGCAGAGGTCTCAAACATAAGGTCTGCGGGCCGCATGTGGCCCCTGAGGCTGCTTTTTGCAGCCCGCAGACCACATGACGATCGCAGCTCTATGCCGGGAGACGGCAGGCAGGGTTTTATAGTACAGTTGAATCATTTGCGGTGCACTACAGCAATGGATGACGCGCCCAATCAGATGATGTTTCTATATGATGTCATTGTACCGCCCTGAGAGGGGCCCGGCCGCTTCTCCGCGGCTCGGGCCGAGCCGCTCGAGAAGTGGGCTCGGGTTGTCGGTGGCACGAGCGCCTCCGGACCGGGGGCCACGTCGCTCTGTTTAAGGGAGGCAGTGGGGTGGTGGTGGTGGTGTGGGACGAGGTCCGCAGCCGGGGGCCGCGTGGTGACGGGATGCACCACCGCTGCGGCTGTAGTGGAGGGTATCCCCGGGACTGGTGGTGTGGCCGCAGCCTAGATGTTAGCCCCTCCGTGGGTTGGGGCGGTGTGTCCCGGGGCCCGGTTGGGAGGGACTGGCGACTGTGTTGTTGTCGGGGTGCAGGGTGCTGTGCTGCGGTGCAGTGTTGTGCCCGGATGGCACTGGTGTACTCACGATTAATTCACACTCAGAGTCACTGGTAAACCAAAGTTCGGGTCTAATCGGGTTCTGCAGCCGGCTGCTTGTGTCCCTTGTGAGGCTGATGGTGGCCCCTTTCCCTTGCACCTCTTGTTTGACTGTTGACCCCCCTGCCTGGACAGTGGTAGCCCGCTCCCCGGCGTTGAGCGGCCGGAGGAGCCCTCGGTTGCCCGCAGGCGCTGGCCCGTCGGATGTTTGGCCCTTGGCGGTGGCGCTCACCCGGTATCGGTGGGCTTTTGCCTTCTTTCGGGACTTTGGGTGAGGATGAACCCATGAGGTCCAGACGGCAATCAGATAATTTGCCTATACTCAGTGGCTTCTAAGCTAGGACGGGGTCTGAGTACCCGGTTTCTGGTGCTCCGGTAAACTGTTGACTCCCCGGTTCAGGGCCGGCGGGCTCCAACCCTGGCCCGGTCCCTACGGTTCTGCCGGTTGCTATACCGGTACTCCTGCAGGCGGTCACCACCGTCTGCCTGCCTGACGTTACGGGGATCACAGGCTCCAACCCGGGTCCCTGACAGCTCTGCTCCTCTACACCTACTGTCACTGTACAACTCTCTTTCTAAACTGACTTGTATTTCCTGCCTCAGGACAATAGTCTCCTCGGTGGGCGTGTCTTTCTGCCTGACTCCGCCCACCTGGTGTGCCCTACTGGCCCTGAGGAAGGCATCAGGTCTCCCTTTCGGGTGAAGGGTGTGTCCTCACAAGGGATGGGTGTGTGTGTGTAATGAGGTAGGTGTTACCTGTGACCCCTGGGGTCCAGGGCGTCACATCACCTCCTTGCATCTGATTGGCCGGCAGCCGCCATTAGTATAGTGCTCAGAGCTTCTCTGAGCGGCACCACAAATGATTCAACTGTACTATAAAATCCTGCCTGCCGGCGCCGGCTCCCAGCATAGAGCTGCGATCGCCAGCCGCAAACAATAGGTATGTGCCCACGATCAGGACCCTCTGTGTCCTGGATGCGGCGGGTCTCGACTGTGGGGCTGCGAGTCTCCCCTGCAGGAGAACACAGGAGACCGCAGCTGCTCATACCCACTATCAGGGTTCGGGCCGCTGCAGTCTACTCACTGTATTCCCAGTACAGAGGACACTTGTGACCCTGAAAGTCACACCGGAGGTCAGTGTTTGCTGCTAGAAATCCCATCCACTCTGCTTGTACTGTACAACCCAGCGCTCTGGACACAGCTGAAAAACGCTGCCTCCAAAACACTGCAAACACTGATCAGCGCACAGCCCTGAGGGAACGGAGGAAAGGTGAGAAGAATTTTTTTTTGCGTTTGTGAAGAGCGTGCTAATAGGGGACAAGGATGAGGGCACAAGGATGGGCACAAAGATGAACATTACTACAGGGGACAAGATAAGCCCCCCCCCTCAATTTTTTTTCTATGTGCGCTCCATACACCCAGCTGAGTTTGAGACCCCTGGACTAGAGGTTCCCATCTCTGAAGCAGGAGAAGTGCGCAGACAAGCCAAGGCAGATAACCTGGCAGGAGTACAATATGCACCTAATTTGTCCAACCCAATGGATCTATACATGAAAACCAACCTTGAGTGTTCTTGTGCCGCCCCCGTGCCAGTAGCCTGCCGCTGCCCGGGTCCGGACCTTCCAGTGGGTGGCTTGAGGGTCTGCAGACCCAGGGGATCCCGAATGTAAAGGGTGGGGGATGGTGGATGTAGGATGTATATGTACGGACTGGGCCGTATTAGGTTCGTGACACCACCCACGGTATGTAGGGAGATTGGACACCACCGCTGCAGTTACGGGGCACCCGGGGGAGATGTTGTGCAGCAAGTTGTTAACCCCTCCGTGGACAGGGATGATGGCCCCGGGACCCGTTGGGTTTGGTGCAGGGAGATGGGCGGCCGAAGGGTGCTGGTGTACTGACTATTAAGGAAACACATGAGTCTCTGGTAAACCAAGGTGATGGTGGTCGGTACCCGCAAACGACTGAATTCTGGTTCCCCACCCGGCTGGTGGCCTCTGTCTTTCTTCTGCACCTTTTTAGAACGGTGGACTGCCTGTGCTTGCAACCTCAGGAGTCTGCTCCAGGCTGGTTGTGGCCTAAGGAGTCCTTGGCCGCATACACTGGCCTGTGGGATCGCTGAGCCTTGGCGGTGGCCTTTTATCCCCCTCGGTGGGCTGTTGTCTTCTAATAAGGACTTTGGATGGGACAAGACCTCTAGTCCTGGCTTCAATCAGATAATTAACTGGTTCCAGTCACTTCTGGTCCCGGCTTCAGGGTCCGAGCACCCCCCCGTGTGCTCCTGTGAAGCCCCACAGGTGTTGTGTCGGTGCATACCTTCAGGGACTCCACGTAGCTGGTGCTGGTCACAGGTAGGGAATCTTCAGTTTTGATCGTGACGCCACTCTCAGTATTGCGGTCAGTGGGGACCGCCACTGCAGGTTAGGGGACGCCTGGGGCTGATGGTGGGTGCAGTCGGATGTAGTAGCCTCCTGAGAGTGAGGCAAGCCCCAGGGCCCGGTGTAGGTTTGTAGTACCACAAGGCGCAGAATAACTCCACACAGGCAGAATTGTCTTTCAAGGGCTTTACTCACATTTGATGGCAGGGTGAGTAGCCCGGGCGTAGCTGAGATGAACCAGGTGGGAACCAGGTATCCTTCAGGCTGACTTTATGAGGGTGACTACTGACTCGCCTTCCTTAGCCCTTGGTGGTTTGGGGTGACCCCGACTTTTAGTCCCTATGGGGGTCGCCCAGGGAAGATGCTGCAGCCTCTCTCCCCCTTTTGTTTGCCGTTTGCTTGTTCCCCGGACCAGGCCACTCCAGCTTCTTGCCTCCTGTGGCCTATGGGCCCTCACTGCGGTTACGTGGCTGCGGCTTTTGTGGTGTTGTGGTGTGGGCTTTGAGAGCCCCACACCGGCAGGTTTAGCAGAAGAAAGCTGGATCTATCTTCGCTTCGGGATCTGCCGCCCGGTTGGGCCTGGTGCTCTCTAGCAGTCTCCTTACTTCCCACTCCGTGCTTTCTCTCTAGCTGAAGCTGGCTTTCAGGCAGCACTCCTAGTTGACCGTTCTCCCCCGTCAATAGCCACTGCGCGGGCGCTGTTAGACAGCATCAACCCCACAGGTCTGCTCCTCACTGAGCCCTCTGGAGTTCTCCTCTAACTGACTCACTGCTCCTCCTCTCCTGTTCTTGCCTACGCCACCTAGCAACCAGACTCTCTTACCACACCCCTTGAGAGGAGATGGAGGCTTTTGGCCCCCTCCACTATTCCAGTGAAGGTCAAGGCTTTTCCCCCTCCTGGGATCCCCAGGGGTCCTCTCATGGGTACATGTGTGAGAGCTGATCACTATGCGCCTGTGTACCACACCCCTGTCAGCCTTCTGGATTACCTGTATTGTACTGTCCCCAGCATGGGTGCAGTACTCAGTGGTGCCTGACCAGGTCAGGGGCGCCACACTCCTGTTTCCGTGTCGGTTCCCGGGGTTGGTACCGGCGGGCTACAACCCTGTCCCGGTCCACTTCAGTTCCACCGAGCCGTCTTCCCGACTCCTGCAGACGGAGACCGCCGTCTGCCTCCTAGCCAATGGCACCAGGGCTCCTACCCTGGTGCCGTTCAATTTGGGGGTATTCGCCTCTGCTGGAGCTGGACACAGCTCCAGCCCACACTTCTCTCCAACTTGAACTCACTACTCCTTCTCCAAACTACACACTCTGTGTTTTCCTGCACTGGGCTGTCTAAACTCCTCGATGGGAGTCTCCCAGCCACCTGGTTTCGCCCCCTAATGTGTCTATCTAGCCCTGAGAGGGGGTGACTAGGGTTTTCTGGTCGGCTGATGTTACCTGTGAGGGAAGGTGTTGTGCAGGGGCCTATTTGTGACTACCTGGCCTGGCCATGGCATCACATTCTACCTACAAACAATGGACAATGTTAAGAAATTGTTGAAACGCATTAGGAAAGCCGTATTCCTTATAGAACTTCTTCACTTTTGCTTTGCATCAGTTTTGATCCATCTCCCCCACTGTAGATAAAGGATTGATTCATCCCCCCCCCCATTTTTTTTTTATATATATGAGACAAATTAGTTGCTTCAAGCCATTGTTGCACTTTTGCCTCTTTTTTTTTTTACCATAGGCTATGCCCATTGTGTTTTACTGAAAAATACAAAAACAAAAAAACCCCACAAAAATTAAAAATAAAAAAAAAGTTGCGCCATCTGTACACGCGAATCCGTGGAGAGGATGAAGCAGCTGACAGTGTGCCAGCGAAGGGTTAATGCAAGCTGTATCATCTTACAAATGAACGTCCCTCTCCGCACGCTGCGCAGCACCAGCTGGTGTTTAATACCCCCATGCCCTCCCACCATAGCCTTTTATACATCAGAATCGATCTGGCGCTGCACATTTGTAAGGATGACCACGCCGCTGCACTTTACTACAACGATGGGGATTAGGAATACGTGAAAGGAATCATTTCGGTTACATAGGACTGCGCCTTTTATACAATGTATTAAATGTGGATGATAGGTACACTGATACTATGCGCCCGTTTCCTTTCCATAAAGAGCGCCACAATAGTCCATATAGGCAGAGTGTGGTATTGCAGATCAGGCTCCATTTACTTGGATGGAAAATAGCTGTAAGGCTTTGTGCCCATATTGCTTTCTTTTTTCAAAAATAAATAAAAAAAAATGTATATATTATATATTTTTATATTATATTATATAATATATAATATATAATATATATGAGCGACCACCAATGTGGTAAATGGTCGCTATGTGTCGTAGTAGAGAAGGTCCCTGTGATATTAAACTGAAGAGGTTGCTATGGGACTTGTAGTTCCACAAAGGCTTGGTTCTGCATATAAAAGGTCAAGTTCCCTTTAACAATGCCAGTGTGCTGTACAGGTCTGGAGAATCAGACCTCCACCTGTGGGTGTGTCCAGTCTGATTTAGGAGACTGACAGAGTCTGGAATTGAGTCTCTCTTTTGAGCTGGAAGGTGAGTGCAGCCAGGTTAGGGCTGTGGCTGCATTGCTGAAACTCTCCTGGAGGAGAGACAGACAGGGATCTGCAGAGGGCCCTGCTCTGCATTTCCTGTGGTGGAGGAAGTAGCCGGGTTTTTCCTTGCTTTTTATCGAGAATATAATATTATATATATATATATATATATATATATATATATATATATATATATATATATATATATATATATATATATATATATATATATATATATATATATATATATATATATATATATATATATATATATATATATATATATATATATATATATTCTCGATAAAAAGCAAGGAAAATGCATCCCAGCAATGTCTGAGAACTCTGACTTGCTGTGCACACAGTGCTTTTTTTCTTTGCTTTTTTTTGTTGCTGAAAAAAAAGTAACAGCATGTCAATTGTTTCTGCCAATTCTCAAAAGAAAGGAAAAAAGCTTTTTCCCTGCCAACACATTGCGACTGCGACCAAGTCCAGGCGTGCAGGGGTCCGCCGACCCAAGCACCTATTTCAGCTGGATGTGCGTCCAAGGGCATGCATCCAGCTGAAATACATTGCAGCACATAGACCTGTCGGGTCCCTGCACTGCGATGTGCCGGCCACCAATTAAGGCTATGAATAGTCACTGCTCCCCACACCAAGAATCCTGGGCATGGGGAGCAGAAAATATTCTGATACAGCTGACAGTGCTGTAAGTGGGTGTGCATAACAGTGACGTCATGCACTGCACTAGTCAATTGCCAGAATGACAGTGCCAGAGGATGACATCAGGGGAGCGGTGGGAAAGTGTTTACTGTGTTCGGCGGGCACGGGGGATCATAGTTACCATGATGTGGACATATATCTGGATGGGGCTATATATCAGGATGGGGACATGATTGGGACATATACAAGGATGGGGCCCATATACAAAGCTGGAGCCAGGACGGGGTTATATACCAGGATGTGGCCAAAATGGGGACATATACTAGGATGGGGCTATATAGAAGGATAGAGATATGATCGGGAATATCCCAGGATAGGGACGATAGAGCCATATGTACCAGGATGGAGCCATGATGGGGACATGTACACCAGCTTATAGTTATAATGTAGTTGTCGCGGGCGGAGGAGGGAACGCTGCGCTCTCCCACTGCTCGGGTCCGGCTGCCGCTGCTGCTCGGTGGTGGCTCGAGCGGTGGGCCGGATCCCGGGGACTTGAGCGGCGCTCCTCGCCTGTGAGTGAAAAGGGGTGGTTTTGTGGCGCCCCTGAGGCTTCCGTCGCCACAGACATTGCACCCCAGTCAGAGGTGTGATGTCCCATCCTGGGTAAGGAAAGGGGTACATGCCAGTTCACAGGTAAAACTGCACTACACCCATTGCTAGGCACACACTGGGACCAGGGACAGTGGCAGCAACCCTCCCATGCTGCATGCTGGGAGGGGTCGTAAGACCCATCCCTGCTCCCATAGGGTGGTAGCTTAGCAACCGGGGGGTGGGAAGAGCCAGCCGAGTGTAGAGCAGAGAGGAAGGTCAGAGTTTCAGTTTACCTCAGAGAGTGAGAGAGTGAGGAGCCAGCATGTAGCTGTGAAAGAGAAAGGAGCTCTGTGAGTTCAGAGTGTCCGCAACAGAGAGAAAGCAACAGAGAAGGAGAGAAACAGAGAGTAGAAGAAGAGCTCTAGTCAGGCAGGAGCTAAAGAAAGAAGAAAGTGACGCTTCCTGGTGAAGACCCTGGGACTCGGAGGGTCCAGGTGACACCAAGCAGGGAACGAAGGGATTCCAGGGCCACAGATAGCTTCAGAGCTGGTGGCCAGTGAAGTCAGCTGAGAAAGGACACAATTAGAGGGGTGCACTGGCATTTACCCCCAGATCTACCCGGGATCGGCGGAGGTCCCTGACTGTGGTCCCAGCAGTCCAAAGGCTCCTGCAGGCCTTGACAAGAACTGTGAGTAAAGGCCTTGAAACTGCACCCCTGGTGTTGCCTCAGTTATTTATCTGCATAGACTTTCACGAGCACCAACAGTGTCCCCGGGGCACCGCTCCACCTGTGGGGAGCAGTACCACCATTGCTGCCATTCCATCACCCCGAAGGCCTCATACAGCAGCGGCGGCTTAATAGCCGCAAACCACAGGTGGCGTCACGACAACCATAAACTTTATTCACCAGCCATATTTAATTGACACCCACCAGGGCCACGGAGTCGGGCCCCGCCACCACTGACGACCCCCGGACTAGTCCGGCCCGGCACCGGGTGTCCCATAGCCCTGGGGTGGGCGAGTCAGTTTGGTTTAGGGATATTGTCCGTGACGCCACCCACAGTTGTGGTGATTTTAGTGACACCACCGCTACTCTGGACGGGGATCCCGGGAGCGGTGACAGGGAGCAGCTTGTTTGTTAGTTCTCCCCTCTGTGGGTAGAGGGTTGGTTGTCCCGGGGCCCGGTGATGGGGTAGGGATGGATGACAGGCGGGTTACAGGGCCTGGTGAGGTGCAGGGTCGCGGGGGCAGCGCTGTGCCGCACGGCACGGTGGTACTCACTCAGCCCAATGATGAGGACACAGTTCTCGGTAAAACACTCGGCTGGATGGACGGGTCCCACAGACGGCTGCGGTGTTGTTGCTCCCGGCAGCTTGGTGGTAACTGCCTTTCCCTGCACCTAACTTGTTTGTACGGTTGCAATGGGTTCCCACCGGTAACCCGTTCCCCGGCTTGGGTATGGGCCGGAGGAGCCCCTTTTGCCCGCAGGCGCTGGCCCTGAGAAATGGTTGCCGTGGCGGTGTCTCCCTCTGTTGGTTGGACTGTTGCCTTCTGTCGGGACTTGACTGTTTGGAAACCCAGGAGGTCCCCTTCACTAACGGATTTGGCAAATTCACGGCGACTCCTAGCCTTGCCGGGGTCCGAAAAGCCCCTGCCAAATGGTGCTGACTTCTCTTTGTGTACCGGTCCGGTACCGCCGGGCCACCACCCGTCCACGGTCCTTACGGTAACTCGGATAGGCCACTCCTGCAGACGGTCACCACCGTCTGCCAACCTTGCTGATCCGTCCGGGCCACACACCCGGACCAACTTTAGTCTGCTTAGCTGTCACTTTTCTCCTCTCTCACTCTCACTTCTCAACTGTCCTCACTCCTCTCCAAACTCTATCAGCCTGGTTTTCCCGCCTCCAGGACTGTGAACTCCTCGGTGGGCGGGACCAACCACCTGGCCCACCCCCTGGTGTGATCATCAGCCCCTGGAGGAAGGCAACAAGGGTTTTGTGTCTGACTTCGGCGTGCCTGCTGGGAGTGTGGGGTGTTGTGGTGTTGTTCTCTGTGGCCCCTTGCTTGTCCAGGGCGCCACATAGTCATACATCAGGATGGGGGACATTAGTACAGGTCGGGGAGGGGGGGGGGGGGGTGGTCACAACTAAGGGGATGGGGGGGGGGGGGGCGCAACTCATATCTTTATAGGATTTTGAATTCTACAATGGCCCAAATGGGGGGGCCCTGGTTCAAAACCTTGCATCGGGGACCATCGGACTCAAGTTACGCCACTGTACATAGACTTGCATTAGGTGCAAAAAATCCGCACGTAAAAAGTGGGACGGAAATGCCTCACAAGAGCTTGTAAGGCCGGTTTCACACATCCGGCTTTTCGCCGGTTTGCCGGATCCGGCGCGCTCCCGTACAGACAATACAGTACAGTGACAGCGCTGTAACTTCCGGGTCACATGCGCCGGTCACATGACAGCACGTGACCGGCGCTTGTTGCGCTGTCACTGTACTGTAGTCACTGTATGGGAGAGCGCCGGATCCGGCAAACCGGCGAAAAGCCGGATGTGTGAAACCGGCCTAATCCACAGCTGAGTATGTCAAAGCCAAATATCAAGGAAATTTCAAAACAAAGCAGCATTGTTTAAAACATGACGTGCCAACAAGAGGCAAAAACCCAGCTCAAAAAAATGCTGCAGAAATGGTGCAACATCAAAAACTCATTGTGGGAACTTAGCCGAACATTCTGCAGACCACCAGTCAGTAAAAAATAAATAAAAAAAAAAAACCCACAAAAAAAACCCCACACCTCCTACTAACAATTGAGGTAAACCAATAAATAACAAATTCTCAGTGGAAAACAAACAGCAAAAGTATTACAAAAATGGACAGGTGAAAGCGATCCAACTGATACATTGTAACAAACAAATCGGTAAAGGGGAGATATTTGTGATGCTGATCTGTTTAATATTAAATGTTAAGTTATATAAACACTGTTTATATAACTTAACATTTACTATTCTTTGTGATCTAAAGTCGATCGATGTGAACAAGAATTTATCCATTTGCTGAAAGCATGTAGAGATCATGAAAATAACTAGGAAAAAAAAACAAAAAAAACAAACAACTTTTTATCAAAAGTTCACACTAGGTTTTTTTCATTTTTTTAATTTTTTTTTTGCAGAAACTTTCTAAAGCTTAAAACTTCTCAAAAACTTTGGAGTTTCTGCTCCAAAACCTGAGCAAAAAGAATCACTGAGCATAGCCTCAGCTAGAGCTTTTTTTGGAGCAATAATTATGGCATTGATCACACAGGGCTTTATTTTTGGTAAGTTTTTGCTGTGTTTTTTAGCTGCAGATTTGCCTTGGTTTTATGCAAAGCCATGCTAATAAAACACTGCTTTTTACAGTCCCAGCAAAGTCTATGACATTTCTGAAGACAGACAGAGAATTTTTTTTCCCTGACTATTTTGTCAAATACCTGCGTTTTTGGTCAGGTTTTTAAAGAATGAGCGTGTCAATTCTTTGCTGCGTTTTTTTCATTGATACAACCCATTTTGTAGAAAAGAAAAAAAACAAACCATCAAATCTGCAGCAAAAAAACGCCACTAAAAACGCAGATGACAAAGGAGATTTCCTGCCACAAGATTAGGTTTTGCTCAGGGGAAAAACAAAAACAAAAAAATATATGTACCAAAAAAAGCCCTGTGTGAACATTGTCTATATGTACAAAATGTTTTTTGTTTTTCTTTTTGCAGGCAGTTCCACTGCAGAAGAAGCCTTAACACCTAATGAAAAGGTTTATGGAAAAAAACTACATAAAGCTACGTTCACACACCGGGCTTTTTTGGTAAGTTTTTTTTTTCCTGACCAAAACCTGATCTTGTGGCAGGAAATCTCCTTTGAGTCATCTGCGTTTTTCATGCTTTTTTTAGTGGCGTTTTTTGCGGCACATTTGGTGCGCATTTGCTGCTTTTTTTCTACAAAATGGGTTATATCAATGAAAAAAATGCATCAAATCTGCAGCAAAGAATTGCCATACTCATTCTTTAAAAACCTGATCAAAAACGCAGGTATTTGACAAAACAGGAAAAAAAAAAACCGGTGTGTGTGTGTGTGTGTGTGTGCAGATGAGATTTCATAAATCTCAGACTTTGCTGGGACTGTAAAAAGCAGCTTTTTATTAGCATCGATTTGAACTAAGGCAAATCTGCAGCTAAAAAACACAGCAAAAAATTACCCAAAAAAAGCCCTGTGTTAACATAGCCTTACTATGCACGTTTATCCTTTTGTTACCGCTTTTAATCTGCAGGGTTTGGAAACCTTTACCAGTTGGTGGTCATTTAATAGCCTGTTTACACAGACAGAACAAAAAAAAAAAAAAAAAAAAAAAGTTGCATCGAGCTATCTGTAAAATAAAATATCACTCCTTGCACATGGGCGGCCAGAGTGTTTAAACAAGACAATGTGCTGCCAAGAATGATCAGCTCTTCACCCAGTGAATGGGCATTTTGCTCATTCTTTGGGTTATCAGCAGCCTGTTTACAGCAAGATAATTGAGAAACGAGCACTTTTAAGACGTCTCATTTATGATTATATTTCTGTGTAAATGCAGCTGTATGTGAACACTTTTTTTTTTACATCTACAGAGATTTTCTTGACCGTAACCACATCAGGAAAAGCCCCGCTTTGCTGGCAGTTTTGCTGTAAATTTTTGCAACGGATCCGGTTGCTTCTTGTTTCCCTATTTGCTATTATAATGGCCCAAAGAATGAACACGCAACTTCTCCCCCCCCCCCCACAGATTCAGGTTTCCAAACTCTGAAGTAACACGAGCACAGCAATGTCATTTTTACATTGCTGTGCATTATGTTTATCGTTTGCAGCTATTTTTACATGACGGAATGTCATGTACATCTAAGGCCGCTTTCACACGTCTGTCAACAACCACACACGTTTTGCACAGACGTGTAAAAGTTGCGCATGGCCCTCCGTGTGCCGTGATTTTGGCACATGAGTGTCTTCCGTGTGCCATCTGTGATAATACACGGAGGACAGCAACTTTGTTCACCTGTCCCTGGCGCTGCTGTCCGTGGTGCTGATTTCTTCCGCTCTGTTATCTGACGCTGCTGTCTCCGGCGCAGCTGCCGCTTCCGGTCCTCAGTACAGTGAATATGCGATGAGGGGGGGGGGGGGGGGGGTGTCAAAAGCAAGTGACAGCAGGGTCAAAGACAGTAGAGCTGGAGAAGGTTGAGGGTAGAAATTTATATTTTTTTTCACAGACACATGGTTTTCTCCGGTACGTGTCACAAGGATCACATCCGTGTGGTCCATATGACACCTGTGTTGCCGGAGAAAAATGGATAGGTCTACGTGTGGAGCATATGGATACACGTATGCTCCACACGGACACAGAGTCCATGGGAAAACACGCACATGTGCGCAGACTTATTGATTTTAATGGGTCTATGTAGGTCAGTGTCCCTGGTACGTGTGAAAACGGACGTCACACGTACTGGAGACACGGATGTGTGAAGGGGGCCTAAGGCTGAGTTCACATGTCCTGCAATCATCTGTTAGAATAGATCCAGTAGAGATCCATTGGGAAAAGTGCAAACACAACTTTTTTGTCCTAGTTAAATAGATATCTGCAGATTTATTTATTTATTTATTTATTTTTAACATTGGAGTCTATGGAGAATGGATCAGTTAATGAATTGTTATTTAGCCATCTCTTATTCTTGCATTTGTAATGGATCCTTTTTTTCTTAAGGTACCTTCACACTTAGCGATGCAGCAGCGATCCGACCAGCGATCTGACCTGGTCAGGATCGCTGCTGCATCGCTACATGGTCGCTGGTGAGCTGTCAAACAGGCAGCTCTCACCAGCGACCAGTGAACAGCCCCCAGCCAGCAGCGACGCTGCGCTTGCACGGAGCCGCCGTCTGGAAGCTGCGGAGACTGGTAACTAAGGTAAACATCGGGTATGGTTACCCGATGTTTACATTAGTTACCAGCGCACACCGCTTAGCTGTGTGTGCAGGGAGCAGGGAGCCGCGCACACTGAGCGCTGGCTCCTTGCTCTCCTAGCTACAGTACACATCGGGTTAATTAACCCGATGTGTAATGCAGCTACATGTGCAGAGAGCCGGAGCCGGCAGCACAGGCAGCGTGAGAGCTGCGGAGGCTGGTAACTAAGGTAAATATCGGGTAACCATCTTGGTTACCCGATATTTATCTTAGTTACTAGCCTCCGCAGCTGCCAGACGCCGGCTCCTGCTCCCTGCTCGCTTCATTTGTCGCTCTCTCGCTGTCACACACAGCGATCTGTGTGTCACAGCGGGAGAGCGCCTTTGAAGAAAACGAACCAGGGCTGTGTGTAACGAGCAGCGATCTCGCAGCAGGGGCCAGATCGCTGCTCAGTGTCACACACAGCGAGATCGCTAATGAGGTCACTGCTGCGTCACAAAAAGCGTGACTCAGCAGCGATCTCGGCAGGGAGCTCGCTGTGTGTGAAGCACCCCTTACAGGATCTGTTTCAAATGGAAGATAAATAGCAAAATGTTAACGGATAGGTTCTCCATAGATTCTCATCCAGAAATCCTTTTGCCAACGGATCTCTGCAGGATCTATTCTAACGGATGAACTCAGGCTAAGAGCATGCACAGAGGTGGTCGTGTTCCTACCCCCAAAAGACACCAATTGTGTAAATGTCTTGTATTGTGGATAATGTCTTGCGTCTGTTCTAAATATTGCGTTGTAATGTACTGTGTATTGTGACTTTTGTTAAGATAATGATGCATATTGTCTACCGATATAAGGTATATAATGTAGGTTGGGATCATGTAAGGTATAGGAATGTAGATACGTTGTAGTATAATGTAGCAGTGTAGGTAATGTGTAAGCTATTATAATGTAACAATTAGGTAAAAGGTTAAGTCTGCCCAGCAATAGGTCGCAGGGGCAGACAGAGTTAATGTTGGGACTCTGGGAGGGGTCAAGTAAAGGAAAAGGTGACTGTTCCTGCTAGATAGTATAGATGGGAGAACTGGTAGTAGATGAGAAAACCTTGTGGGAAGAACATTGGTTGTATAGTCTGCTGACTGTTGAGGCCACGTGCATTGGGTGACTTGTGGCTGAGGAGAGAGAGAGACCAGACAGAATATAGCGTGAACTTTACTAGTGGGTTGAGAACGGATGAGAATATGGAGAGGGATAAAGATAGACCTTCGGACGGAGTGGCCCTAGGTAATTCTAAGCTGGAGTGTAACCAGACAAAACAATCAATCACTGACCTCGGGGAGAAGAGCCAGAGAAAACACTGCCGGCAGCCAACGAGGGCGCTCAACACAGTGAAATCCTAGGTGCATTGCCCCCTGGGAAATATGCAAATCAAAAAAGTCTGTGGAGCCTCTGTTAGGAGTCTTGACACAGAAACTAGCCAGATATCCCTCCGGAAAGGACCTAGCCAAGTCAGTGATTGTTTTGTCTTGTTGGTCTACTAGGCATTGCTCCCACCTGGCCAGAATCCTACTCCACACGGATGAGGGGCAATACCCCGAAACAGCTGTCTGTGGATGGATACCTGGCCTTGGTATTTCCCTGGTCATATATCTTTAAACTTGTCAAAGAGTTGGATATTGACTAAAAGGGCCACTTAATATGGTGGTCTCCTAAAAAGAGCCACTCCTCGGCTAGGTCCTTCCCGGAGGGATATCTGGCTAGTTTCTGTGTTGAGACTCCTAACAGAGGCTCCACGGACTTTTTTGATAAACTGGAGTGTAGTCAGAGCCGGGCCCTTTCAACCATAACGGAATTGATTGAAATTTACAAGGGTGTGAGTGTAGCCCCCAACTCGAGTGGAGTTCTCTTAGACGACGAGGAGCTCAAGGCCTTACTCTTGGGATAACTGAACCTGTATAAAGACTGGTCGTGGAGTCAGTAGAGGGAAGGGGGACATCATCACTGTACTGGTGTGTTGGATTGGGTTCTATTGGGCCATTTAGGACCAGGAATAATGACGTTAAGTCTCAGGAAGTTTAAACACGTCTGTTGTATGATGAAACAGTGTAAAGGCCCCGTCACACACAGAGAAATCTTTGGCAGATCTGTGGTTACAGTGAAATCATGAACATATTCTTCCATTTGTACACAGCCACAAACCTGCCACTGATTGTCCACAATTTCACTGCAACCACAGATCTGCCGCAGATTTATCTCTGTGTGTGACAGGGCCTTAAGAATTGCGTCCGCTATCTCCTGTTATGTTATTAGAACAGACGAAGAGTTGAACCTGACTAGTAAAGAACCATTGCGGAAAAATACCGGTTTGTCTGTTGGTCCTGAACATGTAGCCTGAATCTTCACACGGCCCACACTACCGAAGACCACACACCAAACCAGGACCATGTCTTCTATAGAATGCCGGGGCGTCAGAAGTAAACCCCTCGCCCTCGACTACCGCCCCGCGCCCTCCTACATGCACATAGGCCTAATATAGCACCAGCTGAGCCAATGAGATTTTAACAATCTCATTTACATGTTGCAGAAATTGTCCACATAAATTTGCAATGCAGATTTTAGAATGTGGAGCATGTGAATTCGTCACTCTTACAATGTACAGTATATGTATAGGGGAAATTTGCAACAGAATCTGCATGTAACTAGAGCACACTTTGCAGCCTCGCCTAACAAGACGCCGATATATTCTGTGCAAAAATGAGCAGTAAAATGTATTATACTAAAAATGAAGAAAGTAACGGACGATGAGAGTAACTTGGACAATAGAGTTTACAATCTAGAGAAGAGACAGTGGCACAATACGGAGAACGTCTGCTGTTCTGTGACGAAGGCTTGAATACAACAGACGATGAGTTACCGGGGCATGATCCATGCAAAGCTTTTGATTTATGCCGTTTCACGTATAGCAGAGTTTATCATTTGAGTTTGTCGACTTGCATTAGGTTCCCCATCCCCAGCAGACCTATGTAAAGCAGCATAACGACACATTACAAAATCATCTTTGCTCCTGCCTTCACTTACAAACTAGTCTTCTCGCTCAACATTATGTACAGACCCTAGCATAGTGTCACGGGTGACAGACAGTCATGTGGTTTCTGTCAATAGAAGGTCACAGTGTTTGGCTGTGCAAAATGCTCCATGACTTTCTATTGTTAGTGCTGTCCAAGGTAGCTTTCCTACTGGGTTTTCATCTATTCCCCTTTAGGACCCGGGGGGGGGGGGGGGGGGGAGCTAAACTTCTTTCTAGCTGCTGATTATCAGTATACCCCTTGTGCTTAAATATTCCCTTCTTCCCTAGATTGGTGCGGGTGGTGATATTATTCAGTTCTTTCAAGCTTTGGTTGCAAGCAGGTGGCTTGTACTCATCTGTGGTAACATTGCTGAACTTCTGCCAGAGTCATCTGTGGATAAGTAGTTCATGCTTTTCCCCCTGTGTGTCCTTCTTGTGTCTTCTATAGTGTTTAGTGGGGTTGAAGAAAAGCTCATCCCACCCGAACCCTAGTTAGGGTCCACATTAAGGATACCTAGCGTCAGGTATCTGGCTTGGCGCATAAGTGTGATGAGGAACCCGAGGCACAAGCAGTAAGTTTGGTCAGAGGTCACCATCTCCCCCTTCCCTTTCACCACTTGCTTGGTACTTCCCCATACCTAGACTCCTTCCTTGAGAAAGCGCTGGTGGCGAAACGCGCGTCGGATTGCGTGCAGGGGTCTCCAATATGGGTCAACTCCACTTGTTTGGGCCACTTTAACCTGGTGATGTAGGGATAACCTCTGACACTGAGGTTTTGCATGGGCACTATAATTGTATACTATACTCTCCCATCTATAGGTCGTTGATGGGGTGGAAACTATTTATACAGATGGGCTAATTGCTATTTTGCCCATTGTTTTTACTTGTGGCCGGCAATTTACATACAATTTCCTAGTGTTTATCCTGCTCCCGCCCTCGGGAGTTTTTTTTAACTTTTTACTCCTCCTTGACCTCTAATTCATGTAATTGTTTTATTTGTCATTTTTGTGTCTTAATTAACATTTTTTATATTCTTATATGTTTGGATTATTTATCTGATTTTTGCTCTAGTCTATATTTTGTTTGAGTATTCTTCTGAGTGGTTCATACCAGAAAAAAATGGAGGGGTTCTTCTCATTTTGAGGAGACCCTCGACATTATTGAGCTATTTATGTGCTTAATGAATCTTTTATTGATTAGCATGACACATATACACTGACATTTTAGAGTATAAGCTCACCTTTTTAGTGTACAAGTAATAAAAACTAACCCAATTTCAATAATGTGCAGGATCTGATTTTAATAAAGTATTTGGTCCATTTTTACATGCGGATTTTGAAGTGTAATCCACAATGATACTACTTTAGTATATTGGAGAGTTTGAGTGGAAAATCTGTATGGACCATGTGTGAACCCTAGGGAACGCTGACTTGACTGTTCATTTTCCAGCAGATTATGTATGAAATCTGCCTGAAAAAAAAAAAAAAAAAAAAAAAAAAAATTTAGACTTTTGGGATTTTTTTTTTTTAACTGCTTCCGGTTCCAAAAGACCACCAAGTGGCTAAGGCTGTGTCCGCACTTTGCGTCGAGGTAGTTGCAGTTCGAAATGCATCCTCTGGCAGACATTGCTTTTGCCAAAGTTGCTTTTGACCATCAAAACGCGATAAATACGCTTTTTTACCTGCTTTTCCATTGTTTAAAGTCAGATGCGTTTTGCTTACAAAGATGTCGCGGGTGGGGAAGGACGCCGCTGCGCTCACTAACGCTCGGGTCCGGCGCTGCTGCGATGGCTGCTCGGTGGCTCCAGCGGTGGGCCGGATCCGGGGACTCGAGCGGCGCTCCTCGCCCGTGAGTGAAAGGGGGGTAGTTTGGTTTGGGGATTTGGTCCGTGACGCCACCCACGGGTTGTGGTGAGGTTGGGCACCACCCCTGCTGGTGACGGGGATCCCGGGAACGATGGTAGGGAGCAGCTGGGATGTTGTTTTCCCCCTCCGTGGGTAAGGGTTGGTGGTCCCGGTGAGATGACAGGGAGGCAGGGTTGGATGGGTGCAGGGTCGCTTGGACTGCGCAGTGCGGTGCCAGACGGCACAGTAGTACTCAGCCACAAAGGTACGCAAAGTCTCTGGTAAACCAAACGGCTGGATGGACGGGTCCCGCAGCCAGCTGCTGTGGTTTCTCCCGGACGGTTGGTGGTGGCTGCCTTTCCCTGCACCTTTGTGTATGTTCGGTCCCAATGGATTCCCACCAGTAACCCGCTCCCCAGCGTGTGTATGTGCCGGAGGAGCCCTTTTGCCCGCAGGCTCTGGCCCTTGGAACTTTAGCTGTGGCGGTAGCTGTATTTCCTTTTGCTGGTCGGACGGTTGCCTTCAAATCGGGTCTTGGCTGTTAGGAAACTCCTGGGGTTCCGGTCACTGACGGATTTGACCTCTAATGGCGACTCCAAGCCTGGTCGGGGTCCGTAGGCCCTGCCTGTGTGTGCTGGCTTTACTTCGCTCCCCGGTTCGGTACCGGCGCGCCACCGCCTGTCCCCAGTCCTACGGTTCCGCGTTGATCTGCCTCTCCTGCAGACGGCCACCACCGTCTGCCAACCTTGCTCTTGGTGCCCGGGCCACACACCTGGACACGGTCAGTTTGCTCCTCCACTCCTTCCACTTCCCTAACTGAACTGACTTCCTTTTCCCGCCTCCAGGCCTGTGTACTCCTCAGTGGGTGGGGCCAACCGCCTGGCTCCACCCCCTGGTGTGGACATCAGCCCCTGGAGGGAGGCAACAAGGATTTTGTGTCTGGCTGATGTGCCTTTCTCAGGGTGGGGGTGCATGTTGTAGTACCTGTGACGACCTGGCTAGTCCAGGGCGCCACAAAGACACTACTAAATAAAGTTTTAACATACAAACACTATGAAAAAAGGAAAAAAAAAAAAAATGAAAACAATTAAATCATAATGAAAAAAGTTACATTTAATATAATTATAGCTGTTTTATTCTATATATGGCTAAAATATCAATAAAATTAATATTTTTCATTAATTTAACCCCTTTAGGACGAAGCCAGTTTTGTACTTAATGACCAGGCCATTTTTTGCAATTCTGACCAGTGTCACTTTATGAGGTCATAACTCTGGAACGCTTCAACGGATCCCGGTGATTCTGACATTGTTTTTTCGTGACATATTGTACTTCATGATAGTTATAAATTTAGAACGATATTTTTTGCTTTTATTTGTGAAAAAATCGGAAATTTGATGAAAATTTTGAAAATTTTGCAATTTTCAAACTTTTAATTTTTATGCCCTTAACCCAGAGAGTTATGTCACACAAAACAGTTAATAAATAACATTTCCCACATGTCTACTTTACATTAGCGCAATTTCTGAAACAAAATGTTTTGGGGTTAGGAAGTTAGAAGGGGTCAAAGTTCATCAGCAATTTCCCATTTTTTCAACAAAATTCACAAAACCATTTTTTTAGGGACCACATCACATTTGAAGTGACTTTGAGAGGCCTAAGTGACAGAAAATACCTAAAAGTGACACCATTCTCAAAACAGCACGCCTCAAAGTACTCAAAACCACATCCAAGAAGTTTATTAACCCTTCAGGTGCTTCACAGGAACTAAAGCAAAGTGGAATGAAAAAAAGCAAAAAATAAAATTTTACCTAAAATGTTGCTCTACCCCAAATTTATTCACTTTTAGAAGAAATAACACAACAAAATGAACCCCAAAACTTGTTACCCACTTTCTTATGAACGCGCCAATACCCCACATGTGGTCAGAAACCTTTGTTTGGACAAATGGGAGGGCTCGGAACAGAAGGAGCAATATTTGAATTTTGGAAAGCAAATTTGGCTGAAATAGATTGCGGGCACCATGTTGCATTTACATGTCCGCCAAGGTACCTAAACAGCAGAAACCCCTTACAAGTGACACCATTTTGGAAACTAGACCCCTTAAGGCTTCTATCTAGGGGTATAGTGAGCATTTTGGATACACAGGTACTTCACAGATTTTGATAACGTTACGTTGTCACATTGAAAATTTTCATTTTTTTCTCAAAAATGTTGCTTTAGCATCAATTTTTTCACTTTTTCAAGAGGTAATTCCAAAAATGTGACCCCAATGTTTGTTACCCACTTTTTTATGAGCGCGGTGATACCTCACTTGTGGTCTGAAACCTCTGTTTGGACAAATGGGAGGGCTCGGAACGGAAGGAGCAATATTTGAATTTTGGAAAGGAAATTTGGCTGAAAAAGATTGCGGGCACCATGTCGCATTTGGAGGACCCCTAAGGTACGTAAACAGCAAAAAAACACCACAAGTGACCCCATATTGAAAACTAGGCCCCTCAAGGAATTTATCTTGATGTTTGGTGAGTACCCTGAACCCCCAGGTGCTTTACAGAAGTTTATAACGTTGAGCCATGAAAATAAAAAAATAAAATTTTACCACAAAATTGTTACTTCAACCAGGTAGCTTTTTTTTTCACAAGGGTAACAGGAAAAAAATCACCATGAAATTTATTGCGCAATTTCTCCTGAGTTTGTTGATATCTTGTATGTGGTGGAAATCAACTGTTTGGGCACACTACAGGGCTCAGAAGAGAAGGAGTGCAATTTGACTGCAAAATTGGCTGGAATCAATAGCGGACGCCATGTTGCATTAGGAGAACCCCTGAGGTGCCTAAGCAGTGGAGGTCCCCCACAAGTGACCCCATTCTGGAAATAAGACCCCTCAAGGCTTTAATCTAGGTGTATATTGAGCATTTTGAATACACGAATACTTCACAGAATTTGATAAGCTTAGGTTGCCATATTGAAAAATTTTCATTTTTTTCACAAAAATGTTGATTTAGCGACACATTTTTCACTTTTTCAAGAGGCAACAACAAAACGTGTACCCCACAGGTTGTTATCTAATTTCTTGTGAGCGCAGGGATACCACACATGTGGCCAAAAACCTTTGTTTGGATAAATGGGAGGGCTTGGAATGGAAGGAGCACCATTTGAATTTTGGAAAAGTTGAAGTAAATTGCGCGCACCATGTCACATTAGCAGGGCCCCTTGGGCACCTATACATCAGAAACCCCCCACAAGTGACCTCATTTTGGAAACTGGACCCCTCAAGGATTTTATTCAGGAGTATAGTAAACATTTTGAATCCACAGGTACTTCACAAAACTGTTGCTGTAGCAAAAAATTTCTCACTGTTAAGGGGGCTTTACACGCTGCGACATCGCTAATGCGGAGTCGTTAGGGTCACGGAATTGGTGACGCACATCCGGCCGCATTAGCGATGTTGCTGCGTGTGACACCGATGAGCGATTTTGCATCGTTGCAAAAACGTGCAAAATCGCTCATCGGTGACATGGGGGTCCATTCTCGATTATCGTTACTGCAGCAGTAACGATGTAGTTCGTCGCTCCTGCGGCAGCACACATCGCTATGTGTGACGCCGCAGGAACGAGGAAGCTCCCCTTACCTGCCTCCCGGCCGCTATGAGGAAGGAAGGAGGTGGGCGGGATGTTCCGGCCACTCATCTCCGCCCCTCCGCTTCTATTGGGCGGCCGCTCAGTGACGTCACTGTGACGCCACACGGACCGCCCCCTTAGAAAGGAGGCGGTTTGCCGGTCACAGCGACGTCGCCGGGCAGGTAAGTATGTGTGACGCATGTGCGCGATGTTGTGCGGCATGGGCAGCGATTGCCCGTGTCGCACAACAGATGGGGGCGGGTACCCACGCTAGCGATATCGGGACCGATATCGCAGCGTGTAAAGTAGCCTTTAGGCTATGTGGCCATGATCCAGCGACACGGCGTCTAGTACCCAGTGTCAGCCTCCTGCAGAAATGTGAGTGTTGTCCACGGGAGAACGCAGCTGCCCATGCCCACGATTTGGGTTCAGGCTGCTGTGGACTTTAGTTCTATTCTACCTGCAAAGAACACTCATCTCCGCAGCATAAATTGACATGCTGAGGCTCGGGAAGCTGCGCCACAGGTCGATTTATGCTGCGGAGACAAGAAACACAGTGGGCACGGGATTTCTAAAAATCCTGCCACTGTGCTTCTACTGCACAACGCAGCGTTATGGACGCAGGGAAAACACTCTGCGCCCAAAATGTTGCAAACCCTGATTGTGGGCACACAGCGTAAAATGCTACAATGGATGAATGGATAGATGTCAAACATATATAACGTCCCACCCCCCTGCATATTCTAAGCTGGCGCCCTTTAGTGCCTTTCATGTGACACTAAAGGATGCCTAGCCTTGTATTTAGCCCAAAAAAAAAAAAAATAATTAAAATAAATGACGTGGGGTCCCCCCTATTTTTGATAGCCAGCTAGGGTAAAGCAGACAGCTGTAGCCTGCAAACCACAGCTGACAGCTTCACCTTGTCTGGTGATCAATTTGGAGGGCTCCCCAAGCTGTTTTTTTTTTTTAATTATTTATAAATAAATAATGAAAAAAAAAAAACAAACGTGGGGTCCCCCCAAATTAGATCACCAGCCAAGGTGAAGCTGACAGCTGGGGTCTGGTATTCTCAGGATGGGAAGAGCCACGGTTATTGGACTCTTCCCAGCCTAAAAATAGCAGGCCGCAGCCGCCCCAGAAGTGGCGCATCCATTAGATGCGCCAATTCTGGCGCTTCGCCCCAGCTCATCCCGCGCCCTGGTGCGTTGGCTAACGGGGTAATGAATGGGGTTGATACCAGGTGTGTAATGTCACCTGGCATCAAGCCCAGCAATTAGTTATGTCACGGCGTCTATCAGATACCCGACATAACTAATTGACAGTAATAAAAAAAAAATTGACAACAAAAAAAAATTTATTTGAAAAAACACTCCCCAAAACATTCCCTGATTGACCAATTTATTGAAAAGAAAAAAAAAAAATCCACAATAATCCATTTGGACGTCCACGTCGCCTCTGGACCTTCTAGAATATGGGGGACACGTTCAGGGAACGTATCCCCCATTTTCTAGGAGGGCAGACCCTCCATTTGAGGAGAGTGGGTGCAAAGAATCTGCACCCACTCTCCCCGGGTCACAGCTGCAGAGTGCGAGCAGCCAGCGTCCTGAACACAGGAAGCTGTCATCTGCTCGGCACATGTGACCGGAGTCTGCAGAGAAGGAGCCGGAGGAGGGGGCCGCGGGGGATCAGCACTCCGGTATGTATGACACCGGGGGACACCGGGGGACACCAGGGGGGGGGGTAGGGGGGGACCCGGCAGGGCCTGGGGAGCAGGTTTCTGTCGCATGTGTGATGGCACATGCGACAGAAACCATAGGAACAGTGGAAATGCGGCCGGCGCGCTGCTGTGATCGCCGGTGCGCGCGGCCATCTTGGATTTTCGGGAGGGGGTTGGGGGTCGGGGGGGGCACTTTGGGGACACCAGGGGACCGGAGGGAACCGGGAAAAAGATTTATCTCCCATCTGGCATGTTTGATCATGCCAGATGGGAGATAAATCATTTTTTACCGGCGCGGTCATTTACTATAACTTGATGATCGGTATACGGTGTATACCGGTCATCAGGTGAGTGGGGACCGGAAAAACCGGCCCGAATCATGATCTCCAGGGTCTCAGCTACCCCCGGCAGCTGAGACCCCGGAAATTTTCTGACTCTGGGGGGCGCTAGACCCTTTTTTCCGACCGCCGTTAAAAAGCGGCGGATCGGAAAAAGTACCCTTATTTACCGCCGTTAAAAGGCGTATCGGCGGTCGTAAAGGGGTTAATTGTCGGACTATGTGTGTGTAAAGGGACATATCATTCCATTATTTTGATGTCAGAAATGCATGTTTTCTGCAGCTAAAAAGCATATTAAACGCTGGAATTTTGATATTTCTTTCTTTTTGCAACTTCTCATTGACTTCAATGTTAGCAAAACACTGCCCAAATGGCAAAAACAATTGACAAGTTGCTTCTTTGAACGCTGAGTTTTTGCCCAAAAATATGCAAATTAAACGCGTTTTGAACTGCAAATTGCGCACAAAAAAAATCCCCATTTTCCATAGACTTTGCTAGAAAATCAAAACGCATGCATTTTGGCATGAAAACGCTGCAGTTCAAAACGCAGGTGAAAACGCAAAGTGCGGACACAGCCTAAAAGAAGTGACCCGACTTTAGGCGGCTTCTGCTCTGAAGAATCTGTATATGTACTGCCCCGCGGCCTCGGCCGCCGAGTTGCTCGGATCCTTGCTCGCGTTCTACGGGTGGTGGCTCAAGCCTCTCACGGACCCAGGGGTCACGTCGCTCTGCAAGGGGGGTTGGCGTTACACACAGGGGATGCGGATATTTGGTTTTGGGATGATTGTCCACAGGTTGTGGTGATGGTGGGCACCATCGCTGCGGTGAAGGTACGGGGACTCCCGGGAGCGGTGTAGTGGCGCAGCTAGGTATTGACCCCTCCGTGGGTAGGGGATGTTGGTCCCGGGGCCCGGTCGGGCTGTGGGCAGGGGTGCAGGGCGCAGTGTTGCAGTGCAGTGTGTGGCGCCCTGGACTAGCCAGGTCGCCACAGGTCACACACACACACACACACACACACACACACACACACACACACACACACACACACCAGGCGGTGGCCTGCCGGTACCGAACCGGGGAGCGAAGTGAAGTCAGCACACACAGGCAGGGCCATCGGACCCCGACTAGGCTTGGAGTCGCCGTCAACAGTCAAATCCGAGTGTGACTGGAACCCCAGGGGTTTCCTAACAGCCAAAGACCCGATAGAAGGCAACCGCCCACACCGTGAGGGTATACAGCTACCGCCTAAGGCTAGAGACCCAAGGGCCAGCGCCTGCGGGCAAACGGGCTCCTCTGGCATCCATACACCGGGGAGGGACTACCGTTGGGTATCCATCGTAGTTAAGACAGTATACAAAAAGTGCAGGGAAAGACAGCCGCCATCACCTGTCCGGGGAGAGCCACTGCAGCCGGCTGCGGGACCCGTCCATCCAGCCGTTTGGTTTACCGAGGACTTTGTGCATCTCTTGCTGAGCGAGTACACCCATGCCATCCGGCACCGCGCCGCGCTGTCCCTGCAACCCTGCACCTCACCAGCCCTGCCTCCCAGTCACACCACTGGGCCCCGGGACCACCGACCCCTACCCACGGAGGGGGAAAACAACATCCCAGCTGCTCTCCACCATCGCTCCTGGGATCCCCGTCACCAGCAGCGGTGGTTCCTATCTTCACCACAACCCGTGGGTGGCGTCACAGACTAAATCCCCCAAACCAACCACCCTTTTCACTCACGGGCGAGGAGCGCCGCTCGAGTCCACGGATCCGGCCCACCGCTCGAGCCACCGAGCAGCCGCAGCAGTGCTGGACCCGAGCGTTCGCGAGCGCGCAGCAGCGGCGTCCTCCCCGCCCGCGACAAGCGCGGTGCGGTGTGGTGCCTGATGGCACTGTTGTACTCACAATTAAACCACACAGAGTCACTGGTAAACCAAATGGAGGAATGAACGGGGCCCGCAGGCTGCAGCTTCCTAGTCGGGTTGGCAATGTCCGCCTTTCTCCTGCACCTGTGTTTGTAGTGTGACCACTGTGCATGGGCACTGGTAGTCCGCTACCCGGCGTGTATGTGTCGCAGGAGCCAGTTTCCCGCAGACGCTGGCCCTTGGATCTGTGGCCTCTGGCGGTGGCTACTATCTGGATGGGTTGGGCTGTTGCCTTCAAACGGGACTTTGGTGGGAATGAATCCCTGAGGTCCAGACCGCAATCAGTTAATCTGACTATGGTGGTGGCATATAGCCTAGTCGGGGTCTGAGTACCCTGCCTTGTGCTCCGTTATCCAGTTAGCTCCCCGGTTCGGTTCTGGCGGGCCACTACCCTGTCCCGATCCCTTACGGTTCCGCTGGTCGTATTCCCGGTCTCCTGCAGGCGGCCACTGCCGTCTGACTGTTTGCACAGAACTCTGACTCCACTGCACCGACTGTCTGAACCGTCTGTTTGAACTAACTGTCTTTCTGCCTCAGGCCAGCAGACTCCTTGGGGGGGCGTGTCTTTCCGCCTGACTCCGCCCAACTGGTGTGCCTGTCTAACACTGAGGGAGGCAATCAGGTCTCTGTGGTTGACTGATGGTACCTTTCTAGTGTGGGGGTGTATGTGGTGAGTGTTGTGACCTGTGACCCCTGGGGTCCAGGGCGTCACATATACTTTACAATAAAGGTCAATATAAAAGTTCAAAAGATGCTCAGGGGTCATTTTGAGCATCTTTGGACTTAGAGAACATTAGCAATTTCTGCATTATTGAATGGGAACAAAAAAAAAAACAACAAAAAAAGCCGATAAAAGAAACCCAAAAATGATGGAAAAACTTGAAAATAACTGTCGGTGGTGAAAAATAAAGAAGCAAGTGATCAGAAAACGACCAAAGAGGATGCAAAATAGACACTGCAGGAAGAGATACAAATTCCGACATGTCCTGAATCCTCTTCCTCTTGGAAAATACATCGGGTTCCCTTGTGTTAATCCAATAAAGAAAAAGGAGTTCAAACCCATAATGAAAAATATAAGGGTTCCCCTGTGTGTAAAAGGCGCGTGGGCCAATATCCTAAGGCTAGGTTTACACAGAGTTTTTTTTTTTAGAAAAGCAACACTTCAGGGCAATTTGCTTTGCTTTTCCTTGGAGGTGCCTTTCTTTTCCTGAAGCAGTTTTTGAATTGTTTCAACCCCCACCCGTATTGTGGACACTCTACCACTTCTGTGGGGGGAAAATAACGGTTCTAAGGCTATGTGCACACAAGGGTTTTGGAGCATTCAGCAACCACAAGTTTACAAGCAATAACATCAGGAAATGTTCCTTGTTTGGTGCATATTCACATCTCTTTCTCAGTGCTTTCTGTCTGAAATCCACCTGAATAAGCACCGAAAGTGCTGCGAAACATGAACATAATGCACAGCAATGTTATTTTACATTGCTGTGCACATGTTCCATCGTTTGTTACTTGTTTTCCCCCATTTCAGGGTTCGGAAACTGAGAATCGGTTAAATGTAGTAGCATGCGCAATCTTCACTAGTTATAGCTTAAATGAGAGTTAAAATGCAAATGAGAGAGAAGCTTTGGGAAAATGACTGCTGGTGTTTTCACCTCGAAAAACTCACCGACGTCTTAAAGGAAAAAACGCTATTAACCTGAAGATATGGTGTTCATCTGGAGGTTAATAATGTTCTGATGACTTGCGATTGCTGCATTGAGGGCCCCGCTGCCTGGAGGAAATTAACTTTATTCCTCCCAGCAACCTCGGGCTTTCAGCACATAGGGACAGACAGCCGGGAGGGATGCAGTTTATTTCCTCCCGGCATCGGGGCTCTCAGTGGGTTGGCCCGCAGTGTCAGAACGCCATTAACCTAAAGATTAACCCCATATCTGCATATTAATAGCTCCCTTTAAAGACGCTGTGTGCACCTACCCTTGAAGCATTTTAGAAGAGTTTTTTGTTTGCTTTTTTTCCCCCCTAAAGCTTTTGCAGCCTTTTGATTCTGTCATGTGTTTTTTCAAAAATTTAAAAAAAAAAAAAAAAAAAACCCAAAAAAAACAAAAACAACAAACCTCTAAACAAATCTCCTTATAGACAGTGTACACATGACTTGACGATTTTTTTTAACCCAATGAGTTTTTCAAGCAGAAGACTCTTTGGAAACCTCTGGAATTTTATTTCCCTGAACTGTCTTTTGTGTTGTTTCTTTTAGTTGTTTTCTGAGCAATTTTCTGATGCTTTCTTTTTTTTCCAGCAGGCAGGTTTTTTCTGGGGAAAGTTTTCCAGCTGTTTTGTGTGAATATTTGAATGATTAAGGCTACTTTCACACATACGGTTTTTGCTCTGCGGCACAATACGGCGCTCTGCAGAAAAACCGCAACCGGTTTTTTTTGCCGCCGGTTGCGGGTTTTTTTGCATAGACTTACATTAGTGCCGTATTGTGCCACATGGGCTTGCGTTCGGTCCGGTTTTTGCCGCATGCGGCAGATTTAGCCGATGCCGCGGCCGGATGGAACGTTGCCTGCAACGTTTTTTGCTCCGGCAAAAAAAAACGCATCGCGCCGCATCCAGCTGCTGCGGCACATTTTTCAATGCATGCCTATGGACCCCTATGGAAAAAAAAAAAAAAAAAACGCATCCGGCCGCCGCATGCGGTTTTCTTCCACTGCGCTATGCTCAGTAGCGTGCCGCAACCGGACAAAACCGGACCGGGCCGCATGTAAAAACGTATGCAAAGGATGCGGTGTTTTCGCCGCATAGGTTTCACAGCCGGATTGAGCCGCACGGCTCAAAACCGGAATGTGTGAAAGTAGCCTAAGAAGCCGCAATAGTTTGTTTTTTTTTATGCAAAAAAACGAGGGCAAAAAAAGCTTCAAAAAACCATCTGATTCATCTTCCAGGCTCCTGTTTAGCACCTTTCTTATTGACTTGTATTATAAAAAGCATCTTACCGGTGAAAACATATATATAAAAAAAAAAAAACTTTTTCTTGTCCAAAAATTAAAAATTTTATTTGTTAATTTGATTAAAAAAACATTACATTTGAGTGGCTGATAGAAATCTAACAACAGACCAGGAAGGAAGACGTAGCATATCGCTGAAAACGCGTAGTCTGGGACACCCTGTTAGTTTACCAGCCACTCGAAATTTTTGAAGCAGATTCATGGTTTGCTCCTGGAAGGGCAACCACCCTGCTCAGTGCGGCTCTACCGGACATAGACACTACATAAGGGATCTATACTACCGGTAAAATGGCCTTTTTTCTTTTTCTAAAAAAAAAAAAAAAAATTTAAACATGTTAGCTGACCATGGACACCCATCATATATGACTTGAGAAGGTAAAACCAGGGAATCCAAAAAATAATATCCATGTTTATTGAAACATCTTTAAAATAAATCCATGATGATTGACGCACCAAACTCTTACACGTTCCTGGGGCTATGCGCCCTTGATCACAGTGGACCAAGGGTGCATAGCTCCAGGTACATGCGCGTTTGGTGCATCAATCATCAAGGATCTAATGCATTACTGAAACATGAAGATTTTATTTTTGGATACCCTGGTTTTACCTCCTTATTAATTCGTATTTACATGGAAATGATCATCCTTTTTGAGCCTTTTCAGGCTTTTTTTGTGGTAAATGGTAGTACAATAGAGTATAGATACCGTAAAATTGCTGGAAAAGTGTTAAAAAAAACTAAACGCCTGAGAAGGCTCAAAAGAATGATCATTTTTATGTAAATACGACTTGAGGAGGTAAAACCAGGGTATCCAAAAAATAAAATCTTCATGTTGATTGAAGCATCTTTAAAAAGACATGATGGTTTACGAACCAAACTCACGTGTTTCTTCAGCTATGTGCTCTTGATCTACTGTGATCAAGGGGGCATAGCCCCAGACACACGTAAGGGTTTGGTGGTGTCAACCATCACGGATTTTTTATCAGATGCTTCAATCAACATGAAGATTTTATTTTTTGGATACCCTGGTTTTACTTCCTTATGAAGTCATATTTACATAGAAATGATCGTTTTTTTTGAGCCTTTTCTGGCGTTTTTTGGGTTTTTTTAACTTTTTAAGCAATTTTAGGGTGTCTATTATACTACCATTTTCCACAAAAAGCCTGAAAAGGCTCAAAAGGATGATCATTTCCATGTAAATACAAATTGATAAGAAGGTAAAACTAGGGTATCCAAAAATAAAATCATGTTTATTGACGCATTAGATACATGATGGTTTGGAAAATGGTAGTACAAATAGATACCCCAAAATTGCTAAAAAAGTGCTTAAAAGCAAACAAAAAAAAAAAAAAATATAATAAGAAAAAAAAGCCTGAAAGAATTCAGAAGAATGATCATTTCCATGTAAATACGAATTGATAAAGGAGGTAAAACCAGGGTATTAAAAAAAATAAATAAAATCCATGTTAATTGAAGTATCTGTTTTTCTCCAAAAAAAAAAAATGCCCAAAAGGACAGCTGGGCATCTTTTGAGCCTTACTGTTGCCTTCTATCATAAAGTAGATAACGTTTTCACAATGTGGTCAGGTCACTTAACATCTATGGCAACCTAAAGAAAGATGCTCAAAAAAACTGAACATGTGAACAGAAAATTGTTTTTACACAGAAACGTTTGAACACTTTTTGGGTGTTTTTTTTTTTTTGGTCCACTCAAACTCAAAGCGTGGACATATTCCAATTAGGACCTGGGCTGACTGGACAACACTGGCCCGTTGCGTCTGGTGGATGTCAGATGGGGACGCCTCTTGTAACTCCTTCATATAAAACTGTCATATCTGATTTGGACACAAGCAATGGCGGATACTGTTGTCCTGACTACTAGATATGGCTCATTTACAGATAACCCAGCTGTAAAGTGCAGTCTGATGTAGCAGAGCTGAATTTGTCATTCAACCGTTTTCTTTACTACGCTGTGACATTCACTGACAACACATTAGGTTTTCTCTCAAACCCTATGGAAAGTCACTGAGGACGCATTGTGAGAGCTGTAGCTGAGCTGAGTTTGTCATTCAGCACCTTTGACCCTAATGAACCTAAATTAGCTGATCGTTGACTCATTCTAATGTCTTCTGATCATTGCCTTTTCGTGTTGCAAATATAATTTACTGATATTTATCAATTTACTGACACTAGTGTCTCAAGTATAGTCACACAGGCACGACAAAGGATAACAATGGCACGGCGTCACAAAAACCCTCGACCACCACCAGGTATCCAAAATGAGGGCGATATATCAGAGTAGTTGCCCATGGCAACCAATTAAGTTGAGGCCTATGAGACAAATGGGAAGTAGAATATGACGGGTAACCGAGGGCGACTACTCCACTTTTCCTTTGTGCCAGTAAGGATCCATCGCCTCTCACTAATTATAGCATCTGTCTTGGTATAGCAGACATAATGGGGCAGATTTATCAAAACTGTCTACAGGAAAAAGGCCTTTGTTGTCCTTAGCAACCAATCACAGCGCAGCTTTCATATTAACAGACCTGTTTAAACAATGAAAGCTGAGCTCTGATTGGTTGCTATGGGCAACAAAGACAGTTTTAGAAAACAAGGCCCTTAAGAAGGGATAATAATTAGCATTATGTTTAAAGCTTGAGAATTAAGGAAGATTTAGGAGTCTGTTGCCAACGGTTACAATATATTTTACATAGGTTCCGATCATAAATGCACAGTGCAGCGGTAATTCTGCTGCTGATGTTAGGAGGAACGGAAAAGTTTCCAGGGTCTGGGTATTTCGAGCATGTACCAGTTCACACAGGAAGTGGTGAAACAAGGAATGTCCAGATATGAAGTCACCAGTGAGATATCCACTGTACACAGCGAGGAATCAACCGAGGAACAGGGATCTGTTCCCACAGCCAAAGGCAGCCATAATACACGTATCAATGCAGGGGAAGCGGCGATCAATATGAAGCAGAGCTGAGACGGTCATCTGTGGGCTTAGAAGATCATAGACCTCATCTAAACTGTGAAGATGAAGGTGGCTGTGCTGAAAATGCAGATGTAGCAGAGCCAAGCCTGTCCTGCGTGGTGTATATGGTGATAACAGAGAACTAAGCTTATCTATGAGGAGAATATACAGAGACAGCAGAGAGAAGCTTGTCTGTATACAGTACAGGGGCTATATACAGAGAGAAGCTTGTCTGTATACAGTACAGGGGCTATATACAGAGAGGAGCTTGTCTGTATACAGTACAGGAGCTATATACAGAGAGGAGCTTGTCATGTAGGCAGATATAGCAGAGCTAATCTCTGTATACAGTACAGGGGGCTATATACAGAGAGGAGCTTGTCATGTAGGAAGATATAGCAGAGCTAATCTCTGTATACAGTACAGGAGCTATATACAGAGAGAAGCTTGTCTGTATACAGTACAGGAGCTATATACAGAGAGGAGCTTGTCCTGTAGAAAGATATTGCAGAGCTAGTCTCTGTAT
Organism: Anomaloglossus baeobatrachus; assembly: GCF_048569485.1. Taxonomy (NCBI): domain Eukaryota; kingdom Metazoa; phylum Chordata; class Amphibia; order Anura; family Aromobatidae; genus Anomaloglossus; species Anomaloglossus baeobatrachus. Next base: position 545,218,027 of record NC_134358.1, on the reverse strand, counting down.
ACAGTACAGGAGCTATATACAGAGAGGAGCTTGTCATGTAGGCAGATAAAGCAGAGCTGACCTCTGTATACAGTACAGGAGCTATATACAGAGAGGAGCTTGTCATGTAGGAAGATATAGCAGAGCTGCTCTCTGTATACAGTACAGGGGGCTATATACAGAGAGGAGCTTGTCATGTAGGAAGATATAGCAGAGCTAATCTCTGTATACAGTACAGGGGGCTATATACAGAGAGGAGCTTGTCCTGTAGGAAGATATAGCAGAGCTAATCTCTGTATACAGTACAGGGGGCTATATACAGAGAGGAGCTTGTCATGTAGGAAGATATAGCAGAGCTAATCTCTGTATACAGTACAGGGGGCTATATACAGAGAGGAGCTTGTCATGTAGGCAGATAAAGCAGAGCTAATCTCTGTATACAGTACAGGAGCTATATACAGAGAGGAGCTTGTCATGTAGGCAGATAAAGCAGAGCTAATCTCTGTATACAGTACAGGAGCTATATACAGAGAGGAGCTTGTCATGTAGGCAGATAAAGCAGAGCTAATCTCTGTATACAGTACAGGAGCTATATACAGAGAGGAGCTTGTCATGTAGGAAGATATAGCAGAGCTAATCTCTGTATACAGTACAGGGGGCTATATACAGAGAGGAGCTTGTCATGTAGGAAGATATAGCAGAGCTAATCTCTGTATACAGTACAGGGGGCTATATACAGAGAGGAGCTTGTCATGTAGGCAGATAAAGCAGAGCTAATCTCTGTATACAGTACCAGGGGGCTATATACAGAGAGGAGCTTGTCATGTAGGCAGATAAAGCAGAGCTGACCTCTGTATACAGTACAGGAGCTATATACAGAGAGGAGCTTGTCATGTAGGCAGATAAAGCAGAGCTGACCTCTGTATACAGTACAGGAGCTATATACAGAGAGGAGCTTGTCATGTAGGCAGATAAAGGCAGAGCTAATCTCTGTATACAGTACAGGGGGCTATATACAGAGAGGAGCTTGTCATGTAGGAAGATATAGCAGAGCTAATCTCTGTATACAGTACAGGGGGCTATATACAGAGAGGAGCTTGTCCTGTAGGAAGATATAGCAGAGCTAATCTCTGTATACAGTACAGGGGGCTATATACAGAGAGGAGCTTGTCATGTAGGAAGATATAGCAGAGCTAATCTCTGTATACAGTACAGGGGGCTATATACAGAGAGGAGCTTGTCATGTAGGCAGATAAAGCAGAGCTGACCTCTGTATACAGTACAGGAGCTATATACAGAGAGGAGCTTGTCATGTAGGCAGATAAGAGCAGAGCTGACCTCTGTATACAGTACAGGAGCTATATACAGAGAGGAGCTTGTCATGTAGGCAGATAAAGCAGAGCTGACCTCTGTATACAGTACAGGAGCTATATACAGAGAGGAGCTTGTCATGTAGGGCAGATAAAGCAGAGCTAATCTCTGTATACAGTACAGGAGCTATATACAGAGAGGAGCTTGTCATGTAGGC
>NC_134358.1:545114020-545214020 GCF_048569485.1 Anomaloglossus baeobatrachus | reverse complement strand
TATATTCCGATAAAGCAGAGCTAATACTATGGTATTGTATTATAGAGAAGATCAAGAGATGAGCTGGTACTATACAGAGGAGCAGCAGAGAGGAGCTGGTCATGTATACATATAATGTGTACTATATATCAGTTCTGCAGAGAGGAGCTTGTCATGTGCATGTAACTAGCTTTTAGCTATGCTTTCTGTGTACTATACTCAGGAACAGCAGAGAAGAGCTTGTCATCCATGCAGTAAATGCAGAACTGTCTGGCCCTACTAGTTAATATGCAGATATAACCAGATTAGCTCTGCTTTAAGTATCATATGCTTAAGAAACAGATGAGCTTGTCATACAGTATGTGGTCTATGCCATGAGAAGCTGGTCATATGTGGTCAATATATAGATTAAGCAGAGCTATGTCTGCACCATATACAAAGAGTCATGACACATCTGATGAGCATATATATATATATATATATATATATATATATATATATATATATATATATATATATATATATATATATATATATATATATATATATATATATTTTGCAGATTCAGCAAAGCCAAACTGGTCATAAAAGGTCAATATGTAGATGAAGCAGAGCTAATCTGGTTATAAGTGGATTGTATGTAGGAGCAGAAGAGATGAGTTTGTCACATATAGGAAAAAATAAAAGCTGAGCTGGCTAGTCCTGTTATGCAGATGAAGCAGAGCTAACCAGATTATGTGTGTACCAGAAGCATGAGAAATAGAGATGAGTTTGTCATGCAGTATGTAGAAGTCTACTTGCAGGTAGAGCAAAGCCAAAACTGATCATATGCAATCAATATGCAGAAGAAGTAAAGCTAATCTGGTTATATAGGAGTTTGTCACACAGTATGTAGTCTAGTTGAACATAAGTGGCCAATATGCAGATGCAGCAGAGCTAATTTGGTTATATGAGAGGAGTTGGTCACACACTGAACATTTAAGTGGCTAATATGCAGATGGAGCAGAGCTAATATGGTTATATAGGAGTTTGTCACACAGTATGTAGTGTAGCTGAACATATAAGTGGCCAATATGCAGATGAAGCAGAGCAAATCTGGTTATATGTAATCTGTATGCAGGAGGAATAAAGATTAGCTATCACTAGTTTGTGGTCTTTTTGCATAAAAGCAGAGACAAATTGGTCATTTCTCTGTGTACAGTATGCAGAAAACACGTTCAGCTCTGCTACATCTGCAGCATTCAGCCATCCCTGCACTGTTTGTGTCAGCAGATCCAGGCTCCAGAGCACAGAAACATCTGCTCTGCATACCAAAGAGCCCAATGCACAAAATAAAAAGTTCTGCTTCCTCCATACAGAGCTGCAGCCAGTCCCCCAGAGCGGCAATCACCACTTACCTATCCTGCTGAAACTCTCAGACAAAGTTCTTCTCAACTTTTTCATCTTGCTCAGCTTCTGAGGGGGCTGAGGCTCAATCATGTCACACATTTAGATGGCAAGCTCCTGGTCCCAGAAATGCAGCAGAATAATCCCAGATACAATGTATCAGCTGTGTTCTATGGATGGAATCTTCAGCCAAGTGAAAAGCAGCACAGGCTTTAGGTCTTGCACTGCTGCGCCCAGAGGATCTGACTCATTTTTGCAACAAAAAAAAAGGAAAACAATAAAATACAAAAATATATATTTAAGTAAATCTTGATACAATAGTTTTTGTATTTGTAAACAATAATCCAGGGAGGTGCAATAGTTTGTGTCTGATCAGGATGCAGGGAGCCCTGGTGGACATGCAGCAGCTTTGGTTGGTCCTTCTGCAGCTCCTTAGACAGCCCAATTCTGTGTCTGAGCTGTGCTGTGTCCCACCCCTGGCTTCGTCATTGTAGTGTTTATATTCTTAGCAGGCTGATGAAGCAGATCCAGGATGGGGCTTTTAACTACAGAGGAGAAGGGTATTTGCTCTGTGGTCTCAGCAGCAGCTGTAGAATGGAGATTGTCATAGCTCCAGGGAGCCATCTAGTGGCGGCAGCGAGTAAGTGCAGCCCCTAACTTGTGCGGTAAATCACCATTATGGAGCTCAGCTGTGAGAACAGGACTAGGTCTATCAGGACTTTGATGAGCCTTCATTATGGCATTGCATTAAAATGGAGATGTGGTCATCTTACAGTTAATTGAGTTAGAGGATGATCAATATAATGCAGGAGGCACCGAGTGGAACTGAATAAACCTCATTTTCTGGATAGGCTTTCCACATGGGTCCAATTAAAAAAAATAAAGGGGTTACAGATATGTGATCTTACCCACAATTCAGCAGATAGCAATCAATCCTTATGCTGCAAAGATACAAGCTGCTTACAAAAAAAGTAAAAAACAAAACCAGAATACAATGTATCGATGTTGAAAGGCAAATAGTTCAGGCAGTTCACCATAGGTTGCTAGCGCCTGGGGCAAGACAAGTATCTGACACCGCCTAATCTACTCTTTTTTTAAAAATAAAAAGTTATATAGTTTTCATTTTTATTCATTTGTGTTTTCTTTCTTTTATGGAACTATTTTATTGCCTTTAGTGCGCATGCTGAGTTTTTGGTGCAGAAATTTTCTGCACCAAAATCTGCATCCTGTGGCAGAAAAACGCACCAAAAAAATGCATGCTTTTCTGGGTGCATTGTGGTGTTTTTTGGTGCATTTTTGTGCCATGTATTGTTGTTAGTTAAGTCAAAGGTTGGAAGGGATACAAAAAGGGGAAAAAATGCACCAACAATTGACAACGCTGCTTCTTTTTTTCTGCACCAAAATCCGCACCTTGTGGCAGAAAAACGCACCAAAAAAATGCATGCTTTTCTGGCTGCATTGTGGTGTGTTTTTTGGTGCGTTTTTGTGCCATGTATTATTGTTACTTAAGTCAAAGGTTGGAAGGGATACAAAAAGGGGTAAGAATGCACCAACAATTGACACGCTGCTTCTTTTTTTTCTGCACCCAAAAACTGCAAGGAAAAAAGAAGCAACGTGCGCACAGCACTTCAGAATTTGCATTGACTTTGCTGGCATAAGGATAGACATGCAGATTTGGGCAAGAAACTTCACCAAAGAACGCATAAAAAATGCAGCGTGTGCACAAGGCTAAGGGTTTGTGCACACACACACAAGTTTTATTTCTTGAGCAAAAAAACGCACCCTCTGGCCAAAAACCACATCAACAAATGCATGTGTTTTTGCCGTGCTTTGTTGCATTTTTTCCCATGTATTTTTGCATTTTTGCCCATGCTATTTTTCACTATATTCAATGGAAAAATGCAGAAAAGAAGTGACATGCTGCTTCTTTGTTCTGCACCCAAAACTGCAGACAAAAAAGCAGCGAAGTGTGCAAAGCCTTTCGGATTTCTCATAGACTTTCATGAGGAAGGTCATACAAGACCCAAAACTGCACCAAAAAAAGCAGCAGCAAAAAAAAAAAAAAAAGCAGTGTGTGCACTGGGCTTAACACTATACCATAGCTTCTGAGCTGGAGAGCAGGGCCCTCAATCTATAAATATGTCCCCTCTGATTTGTAAAGTGCTACAGAATATGTTGGTGCCATAAAAATAAAAAAATATATTTATTATCCCTTACTTACCCCAGTATTAATCCTAAGGCTATGTGCCCACGGGAGAAAGTAACTGTGATATTTGCTGCGTTACACCAGCGGATTTTCTAGATTTTCCAGATAAATCCGCGGGTTTATGCAAGTACATACACTCCCCATGTTATCCTAAGGGATTTGGGGAGTGGTGTATCAATGCTGCGGTATTTGCAGCTGCGGATTTCCCGCAGCCGCACGTAACTGCATGTCAATTATTCATGTGGAATTCCCGCTCCTCCACTATGGAGATACAGGCCGGGAATTCCACACGAAATCTTACAGGTTTACCGCAACAATTCCACAGATATACCGCAACAATGCATAGCTGCGGATTCCGAGGAGTTGCTGCGTGAACCTGCAAAATACCTGCAGAAAAGTCCACAGGTACGATCTCCCGTGGGCACAGGGCCTAACCATAGTTCTATCACTAGTTAGGGTTAGAAACAGTATCTAAAAAACAAAACATTTATCATAGAGGTCACATATCCTCAGTAAGACGGATCAGTTGTCAAAAAAGTTCCGCAAGCACAACTTTTTTTGTCTCTTTTTTTTAAAATATTGATTTTTGTAGGATCCGTTTTGTCAACATTGGAGTCTATGGAAAATGGATCCATTAATGGATTGCTATCAATCTTTCATTTGAAACAGATCCAGAAACCCCCCCCCCCCAAAAAAAAAACCCGGACCCTCTACAAACGCAAAAAAAATGGATGACTAAATAGCAATCAGTTAATGGATCCGTTTTCCATATTAAAAAAACATCCTGCGAAAATCAATATTTTTAAAATGGGCAAAAAAAGTTGTGTCTGCAGAACTTTTTTTTTGCCAATGGATCCGTTTCGATGGATGATTCCTGGACAAGTGAACGCAGCATGTTAGTTGATTTTTTGATAATTTGTCCAAAAAAAAAAAAGTCAACTTGGCAACCCTGGCTGCACTGTGAGATCTGCTGCGAGAGTTGGTCAAAATGAAAAAAAGCATCTTTTATTAAAAAAATAAAACAACAATTAGTAAATTTGTGTGTAATTTATTCTGTGACGGCCTCAGAGGTTTGTTTGAGAACATTAGAGATCAACCAGCATCATGAAAACCAAGGAACACACCAGACAGGTCAGGGAGTAAGCGGAGAAGAGTAAAGAAGGGTTAGGTTATAAAAAAAAAATAGCCTAAGTCCTGAATATCTCATCTAGCATTGTTCAGTCCAGCATCCAAAAATGGAAAAAGTAAGGCACAATTGCAAACCTACACTGACATTCCAAGAAGGAGAGTACTAACTAGAGAAGCAGCCAAGAGGGCCATAGTCACTCTGGAGGAGCCGCAGAGATCACAGCTCAGGGAGTGAATCTGTCCACAGGACAAATATTAGTCGTATACTCCACAAATCTGGCCTTTATGGAACAATGGTGAGAAGAAAGCAACTTTTGAAAGCAAGCCATAAGAAGTCCTGTTTGCAAAAAGCGATGCAAGGAACACAGCGAGCTATGGAAGAAGGGGCTCTGGTCAGATGAAAGCAAAGTAGAACTTTTTAGGTTAAAAGCAGAATGTTATGTGAGGCAGAAAACGAATCCTGCGCCTCATCCTAAAAACACCATCCCCACAGTCACACATGGTGGTTGCAGTATCATGCTGTGGAGAGGCTTTTCTTCAGCAGGGGCAGGGAAGCTGGTCAGAGTTGATGGGAAGATGGATGGGGCTGAATACAAATGCACGTCACAATGTTCAGATTTGTAGTTTTAAAATATTTAGAAAACCATGTATCATTTCCTTTATACGTCACAAATACTTGTTACTTAGTGTTGCTATATCAAATAAAATTCATATAAGTTTGTTGTAGGTGTAACAAGAAAAAAGGGGAAAGGGTATAAATACTTTTACAAGGCACTGTAGATTGATCACTGTATGGGAAAATACCAATGTGTACGACGCCGCTGCTGCTTCATTTCCTGCTCAAATGCTCAGCAACTCCCTGAGCGCAGGAAACAATTTCCATAAAAAAATCTGCAAGTCATGATGGAGAACAGTGGTCTTTAGAAGTTAAATATTTCCCACAAACTTCATGAAGATGAAGCAATAAAAGTCCATTAAGAGCTGCAGCTGTTCAGTAGGCTCGATGTACAGCAAACTACCTGTCTAAAATCTGCCATCGTTCTCTATGAATGAGGCTGTTCTGCACATGGCCAACATAGCAAGACTTATTTCACAGTCAGAAATTTGTCAGTGTTCCTGACCTAGCGGTCCTGGAGTTGCCATATAAAAGGTAGTAAAAGTAGGCTGTACTCCCTACCGTAGCCCGTACCCAATTGTGGGGACAAACTTCACTCCATTTACCTTTATCTCAGGAAGGGCTACTAAGGTAAGAGTGTGTATGCGAGGAAGACATTATGGAGAAACACATGTGATAAGTAGAACTGCACAGATTATCTAAAAATCATCCAGCAACTGTGGAGTTAAGCCTGCAGTAGGAGGCAAAAAGTATCCAGCAGTGAGCCAGGTGATGCTGTGAAGCAGTGAATGTGTATTGGTCTTTGCAAAAGGAAAGAAGTGTGGATTTGTCTCTCTGCAAAGAAGAAGCAGTGCTCACAAAGTGTAGTGGGTGTATCCTAAGAAAAGAGTTACACTACAGATGCCAGCCAGTCCAGGAAAAACACGGTCAGGTGTGGAGAACAGCTCAGGATAGTTCAAAAGCAAACTCTGTGCAGCAGAAGTATAGTGGAGAGAAGTGATCACAGGATTAACCCATTCCCCTCATCCCACTGCATGATAAGGTACATTGTTCTTCTCTGTGTAAGGAGAAAGACTCTAAGGAAAGAAGATAATCAGTGAACAGACTGTTATGTATGTTATTCTGGAAGCCCTGTGTGAAGATTATTAAAGCCTTCCATCTTCTATTGCTTGCAACTGTGTTATATAGCGGTTTATTGCTGGAAACAGTTACATCACCTCATGTATAGAATATGCTGATTAAGTGTGCCCTGATTTAATCCTCCAAATTTCCAAAGAACGTATGTTTACTTTGCCCAGCCTCCGTATACAGAGTGGCGGACATACAATTAGGGTGGTATTAAGTCCCACACATTTACCATCATCCAGAAGAAAACGCTCTTTAATGCCAGCTATAATTATCTACTCTATAACTTATCATCCTGAAACATGTCTGGGGATACTATCTCAGCCAGCAATATTCTAAAATATTGAAAAAAAACCCAAAACATAACTTATTTTTTTTATTTTCTTTCTTTTTTTATGTAACAATTTTATTACAAACCTAATCCTAGCAAAAACTCTATACCTAGCCCATTCCCTAGCCCTAACACTATCATCAACCTCTTCCCCATACTCAAGCCTAACTCTAGTTTTTAAGGGGTTATCTGGGAGGTTTTTTTTTTTTTTAGTACATTTTTTTTATGGAACATTTTTTTTATTCTAGCCCTAATCCTAGCAATAGGTCTAGCCTTAGCCCATTCCCATTCCCTTGACCTAACCCTATCACTATCCTCAACCTATTCTCTATACCCAAGTCTAACTCTAGTCTTTAAGGGATTATCCATGAGGTTTTTTTTTTTGCTTGTTATTTTATTATGTTTTTTTTTTTTTACCATAACAATTTTATTATTCTAGGAATAACTCTAGCTCTAGCCCATTTCCTATCCCTAGCCCTAACCCTATCATTAACCTATTCTCTATACCAAAGTCTCTAGTCTTTAAGGGGTTATCGGGAAGTTTTTTTTGTCTTTTTTTGCTTATTACATTTTTTTTATGTTACAATTTTATTATTCTAGTCCTAATCCTAGTAATAACTCGAGGCCTAGCCCGTTCCCTAGCCCTAACACTATCACTATCCTCAACCTATTCCCTATACCCAATCCACCTCTTCTCTTTAAGGGGTTATCCGAGAGTATTTTTTATTTCACTATGTGCCTCATTGCTAACTACCTGCCCGTTATACCTAACACTGGTTTTGACTAGCCGTGGACCACTCCTGTCGACGATTCTGCTGCTTCATGTCAACAGCTCTCCTTTTTCTGGGTTACTCTGTCAACAGGGTGTGACTGCCAACGACATACTGATTGACAGCCAGCTTCCTGCAGTGGGGAGCGGTTTGTCAATGACCCTTACAAATCCTTGCAGTGGGGAGCTGACTGTCAATCAGCATGACATCAGCAGTCAGGACCCGTCAACACAACAGAGCGGAAGAGAAGCTGCTGCCCTGTTGATTTGGTGTCAGCGGAAGCTGCAGAATCGCTGGCAGTAGTGGTCTGTGACGTGACCGCTCTGAGCCATCATAGATTGGCTCCAGGCAGGTAGTTAGCAAATACCTGGCTGCAAGTTACCTGCTTAGAGAAAAAAATAAAATAGTCCCGGATAATCTCTTGTAGTGTTACAGTAAGTAGATAGACATAATGTTCACGTTCCCTCTTGAAGACACCAATGTTATTGTAATGTGAACTGTGACCTGCATTAGTAATGTTACATGGTATTTTCCCTGACTGTAAGGATAGAAAGAGATAATGGTTGGGACTAGCCCAGAGTGGGAGGAGCTAAGGTTCAGGGACAGAGACAGTCTCCTATCAGGAGAACAGATAGGGCCCATCGTGTGACAGAGCCAGACCTGAGGTCTGGTTAGTGAGCAGAGCTGCATGACATGGGTGTCCCCAGCCTGAGAGGAGAGGAGACCAGAGCAGAGGATAGCGTGATCGAGATTACTGAAATGGAGAGTTGACTGAGATACAGAGTGATCGAAAGGATACAGGTTCAGGCATAGGACACCTAACAGTATGGCCTTGAACAGTACAGTCAGAACGGAACAGAGACGTGAGATGAAATGAGTGACCAGGGCGGGAGTTCCTTAAGTGTCTTCAAGCAAGAAGCAAAGTGTCGGCCTAATGGCCACAGAAAACTGTCCTACAGAGGATATCACTTTCACAGGCTGGACTGTGGTGCCAAGCTGGGTTGTGGTGAAGCACATGAGACTATTGAAGGCAGGAACTAATGTGTGAAGAACAGAAATAGATATATGTTTCCAGCACTCCTTTAATTGCAGACCAAAGAATCTACACACCTGTTCCTGCACGGAAAGTCCAGAGCAATGGTTCCAATGTAGACAAGATTTGAAAAAATCCAGCGGAACGCAGGCTTATGTAAAATTTAACTTACGTCTTTATTTTTTCATTTTAAAATATCCACAAGCAAGGCATTTAGAAAATTATTTCATCCAACATGTTTCGACACCAAACAAGGTCATAACGTCTTATTCATGGATGCCACCAAGAATGCATCCATGAATAAGACTTTATGACCTTGTTTGGTGTCGAAACATGTTGGATGAAATAATTTTCTAAATGCCTTGCTTGTGGATCCCACCTGCGATGTGGATATTTTAAAATGAAAAAATAAAGACGTAAGTTAAATTTTACATAAGCCTGCGTTCCGCTGGATTTTTTCAAATCTTGTCTACAATGTGTGAAGAAGTTATGAAACTGTGTTTAGCGATGGTCAGTATTGAAGTAGAGGACATGTACGAGAAGTTGTATTCCCGCTAAGTAATGTACTTAGTGGTCATCAAATGGCTGTTCAGTAGAATAATGTTTATTAAGACCTGGCGGCCTCCCTCATTGAACTTCCTACTATCTGTTCCTGACCAGCCAAAGTCACCATCATCATGTGGCCTGCAAGGGGCGTGGCGCCCCCTTAACACAAATCCATACACCCAACCAGCTTGAGAAAGGCTCCATTTTAAGCCGAAATGTCCCGGTGGTTAATTTTTTCACCATCTGACTTTGGAGTGCTGCCCCCATTTTTTTTGGATTTATACACAAGAGGCTTTGGTGATAACATTGGGGGCTTTGTACCTGTATTTACATGAAAAGTATTGCTTTTATTTTTTTCTCTCTTCAAAACCGATTTAGCTGAAGAATTTCCACTAGAACACTGGTTTTAAAAAGCCTTAAGGCCCGTTTACACGCAACAACATCGCTATCGATGTCGCTGCCGATCGCACCCGCCCCCGTCGTTTGTGCGTCACGGGCAAATCGCTGCCCGTGGCGCACAATATCACTATTACCCGTCACATGCACTTACCTTCCCAGCGACGTCGCTGTGGCCGGCGAACAGCCTCTTTTCTAAGGGGGCGGTTCATGCGGCGTCACAGCGACGTCACACGGCAGGCGTCCAATAGAGGCAGAGAGGAAGACACACTCTCGTTGCCGGAGGATGCAGGAACGGTGCTGTTCGTCGTTCCTGGGGTGTCACACGTAGTGATGTGTGCTGCCTCAGGAACGACCAACAACCTGCGTCCTGAAGGAGCAACGATATTTTGAAAATGAACGACGTGTCAACGATCAACGATAAGGTCAGTATTTTTGATCGTTAGTGGTCGCTCGTACGTTCACACGCAACGTCGTTTGCTAATGAGGCTGGATGTGCGTCACGAATTCCGTGACCCCAACGACGACATCTTGTTAGTGATGTCGTTGCGTGTAAACGGGCCTTTAGGGTATTTCGAGCAAAAGTTCAAGTTTTTGAGGAAGATTTTGGAGTTTCCACTCCAAAAGCTGAGTGTGAACACACACTTAGAGGCAGATGCTGGCTGTATAACACAGCTGGCATTTTCCATATATAAAGCAGGCTCAGCTCTTGAGCTTGCTGCATACAGCCGGAACCCGTCAGGCATCGTACAGTGCCTATATAACATCTTCTGTGCATATATTAGACTATAAAAATATGGCTGGTTTAGTCTAAAATCGGCACCTCCACCTCTCCACATGTTGTGCGTGGTGTTAACACTAGTACTGAGGTAGTCATTTTGACTACTTTGCACTATGTATTTCTATATAGGTGTCACGAGTCCAGTAGTTCTAGTGTTAAAGCTCAATCCCGTTCACTTCAATGAGCTGCAGTTACCAGACACAACCATGGACAGGTGTGGCGCTGTTTCTGAAATAAAGCAGTCATGTTTTTTCTGGTCTTTCGGAGTCTCTGCTAATAAAGGTGTCTGAGAATTTAATTCCGGGTGTTAAAACTTCACTGTTGTAAAACGCTTCAATCTGAGAAGTCGTGTAAAATAAATAACAATAAATGGAGACAATAGCCCGGCATCCGTCTCCTCCAGACGTTTAGTGTCTTTATATCACGCTGACAGATTTCATATCCAGTCCTTGACACCTTTCATAAAAGTCGCTGCCAAAAAATGACAAATGTTTTCCTATTAAGTTGCCAGTGTCTCTCCAGCGATCTTCCATTGTCTGCGGAGGATTCTTCCATCATCCTCACAAATATGTACCCACCTCCTCCCATCCTTTTCTTATCGACAAGCTCGGCTCCGTCAGCGAACCTTCAAGGGCAGTCACATCCGTGGTGCCGCACATCACCTCCAAACCCCAGAGACTTTACCCCCAGGCCCAAAATATTCTCCCACTGTCTTAAGAAAACACTTTACCCCGGCCTTGCTCTACAGAAGCAGTTTACATGGATTAACCTGAAGGCATTGTAGCCCACCGGTAGATCATTATTTCACCCACCCACAAGACGGCATTGTCCGCCCCGAGGAATTATTCTGTTTGAAAGCAAATTAAATGGATTTTTACTTTAACGCCCACAGATAAAATATCTATTATATATTATTCTATTATTCTAAATATCACAAGCAGCGGAATAATCAAAGAAATAATATTATGAACAAGGTTACGGAAAGTGGACGGAAGAACGGACAGATGGAAAGACAGATAGATAGGAGCCACAGAGAAAGCTGTGCTGGAAAATAGAGGATTAGAAAGATAAACTGACGGATGACGAAATGGATAGATACGGGATTGATAGAGCAATATGGCACGGATAGATAAGTGATGGATCGTGTAGAAGGGAAGTGTTTACATATGGGATGGATAGTTTTGGGATGGATAGTTTTGGGATGGATGGTGTAGAAGGGAACTGTTAAGATATGGGATGGATAGATAGATCAATATGAAATGGATTGATATGGGATGAATACATGGATGGATAATGGATATATAGATATGGGATGGATCGATATGGGATGGATAGTTTAGAAGGGAAGTGTTAAGATATGGGATGGATAGATAGAGCAATATGGCACGGATAGAAATGGCATGGATAGATATGTGATGGATCGTGTAGAAGAAGTGTTTACATATGGGATGGATAGTGTAGAAGGGAAGTGTTTAGATATGGAATGGATAGATATGGGATGGATAGATAGATCAATATGGGATGGATAGATATGGGATACATAGATAGATATGGGATGAATATTGTAGAAGGGAAGTTTTAGATATGGGATGGATTGATAGATATGGGATGGATAGTTTAGAAGGGAAGTGGTTAGATATGGGATGGATAGATAGATCAATATGGGATGGATTGATATGGGATGAATACATGGATGGATAGATATTGGATATATAGATATGGGATAGATATATGATAGATATGGGATAGATATATGATAGATATGGGATAGATATATGATAGATATGGGATAGATATATGATAGATATGGGATAGATAGATATGGGATGAATAGTGTAGAAGGGAGCTTTTAGGTATGGGATGGATATATACGGAAGATATGGGATAGATAGATAGATCAATATGGGATGCATTTATATGGGATGAATACATGGATGGATAGATATTGGATATATAGATATGTGAAGGATAGATATGGGATAGATAGATATGGGATGAATAGTGTAGAAGGGAAGTTTTAGTTATGGGATGGATAGATATGGGATGGATAGATATTGGATGGATGGATTGATATGGGATGGATAGATATTGGATATATAGATATGGGATAGAGAGATATGGGATGGTAGATAAATGAACCTGTTAGTAAATAGACTTCCGGAGAATGTAATTTTTAAAGAGGATTTTAAAATGCTTCAATTAATTTGATGATGTTTTACAGAAGTCCGGACTATGGGATTTTTTTCTTCCGCTTTTCTTTCTTGGATTTGTCTCGGTGTTTGCCACTGACCTATCCTGGTCTGTGGATCCATTCAAGAAGTGATGAGCCTACTATTCTTTTGTAATGGACTGAAAGTAAATAGACTGATAGATACAACGATACGAGGCAGACGGATGGATAGACACAAGACCGGTAAACTTGGAGGTAGTTGAGTTTCCACAATTTTATAAAAATGTGCCATAAATGTCTCAGCTTGAAAAGCTTTTCTGGATTTGGCCACCATGGGTCCACCGGCTGCAATTTATTAGAAAGAAAAACTGAGCTTTATTCCCCTTTGCCGGCTCCAGTGCTGAGTCTTTGGGTGTTGGGTTATTGGCTGCAGCGATGAAGTCTTGTCCATAACACTTAACTCATCAGTACGAGTCACTGCTCAGTGATTGGCAGCAGTGCGGTCGATGTGACTTCAGCGCTGCAGACAATAGCAGACACCGGGCGCAGTGGCGGATACTAAGCGATGGCCCCTGGAAGGGCGAGTAAAGAGAAGTTTGCCTTTTTAAAAAAGAAACAAACTTTAGCCGGTGGATGAGTTTTCCGAAACCGAAAACCCCTTTGGGTGCAGTAAGTATATCTGTAATGAAATTTATAAGTCCAACATTCTTTAGCGCTTGCAGGGCGCGATTGCATCTGGTTTGCTTTTTTCCTTGCAGCATCCATGTTTCCCGTTGTTAGAAGGGGAGCGTAGCACCTCCAGTGTATTTAGGGCGTCTCAGAACACCAGAAACGCGTCAGCATTACCCTGCTCAGTGGGTATCTCTGTTTTTCATATGGATCATGAAACAAAAGAACTTTTTTTTTTTTTTACCTATCTAGCTCCTAGACTGGCTGTGCCATATCTTTCTCCATTATCCTCGGTACTGCCTGTCAAGGCTATGAGGTCAGGGGCAAGCCGCAGACGGCATTTCAAGGGTTACGCTGCAGCATTTTAGAGTGAGACGTGCCCTGATGGAATACCAGCGTCTGATGTCCGTGGTTCGGGCTCCATGAATTTAAACTCCGGATCCTTTTAAAGAACACGCCAGCACAATTGCAACTTCTACCAGTGTGCGCCTATGGGGAGGACATGGCTGTGAGCCGGATTTTGCATTCTGCACCTCTGCAAACGAGTGTTTAGTTGCCTGAAATCATCGTCTTTCTTATTTATGTTGTGTGCAAAAAATAATGAATGAAAATCCACTAAATCTAAAATAGGAGGAATGTAGGGAAAAAAAAACAAACAAAAAAACCCCCAAAACCGAAAACTAAGGAGGATGGAGGCGTCTGCTGAAACACCTCAGGCAAGGTCGTTCTGCCCCGCACTAATCTCCTCTACCGATTAATCTGATAAAACAATCCTATAAACACGTATGGCTAACAAAGCAAGGAGAATGCAAGATGCGGAGACTACAGAGAAACTCGTATGGGGATGAAATAGAGAACTGCCCACATCCGATCACTCGCTCATGTCACCTCCACCTCAAAACATCTCTAGCATTAGACCTTTTCTTACGGTCGCAAATTCATTCTTGCATGGATTACTGTAATTCTGTTACTAAACTCTCCCTTTTCCAATCCATTCTGAATGCTGCAGCCAGGATCATTTTCCTCTCCAACCGCTTCACCAATGCCTCCACCCTGTGCCAGTCATTGCACTGGTTACCCATCTGCTACAGAGTACAATATAAACGTATCACTCTCACCTACAAAGCTCTACACAGTTCCGCATCGCCCTAAATCTTCTCCCTCATCTCTGTCTATCACCCCACCCGTGCCCTCTGTTCCACTAATGACCTTAGACTGACATCCCCAATCATCCGAACCTCCCACTCCGGTCTCCAAGATTTCTCACGAGCTGCACCAATTTTCTGGAACGCACTACCAAGAACAATGCAATTAATTTCCAACATCCACATCTTTAAGCGGGCCCTAAAAACTAAATTTTTTAGACTAGCCTATCACCTCACCTCCCTCATCTAACTATTCTCATTCTGTCCTTTACTACACCACGTGCAGAATTATTAGGCAAGTTGTATTTTAGATTATTTATTTTTTTTTATTATTGATCAACAACTATGTTCTCAATTAACCCAAAAGACTCATAAATATCAAAGCTTAATATTTTTGGAAGTTGGAGTGGGTTTTTTTTAGATTTGGCTATCTTAGGAGGATATGTGTTTGTGCAGGTAACTATTACTGTGCAGAATTATTAGGCAACTTAATAAAAACCAAATATATTCCCATCTCACTTGTTTATTTTCCCCAGGTAAACCAATAGTAATTGCACAAAATTTAGAAATAAACATTTCTGACATGCAAAAACAAACCCCCCCCAAAAATTAGTGACCAATATAGCCCCCTTTCTTTCTGATGACACTCAGCAGCCGACCATCCATAGATTCTGTCAGTTGCTTGATCTGTTTACGATCAACATTGCATGCAGCAGCCACCACAGCCTCCAGACACTGCTCCGAGAGGTGCACTGTTTTCCCTCCCTGTAGATCTTACATTTTATGAGGGACCACAGGTTCTCTATGGGGTTCAGATCAGGTGAACAAGGTAGCCAGGTCATATTTTTTCATCTTTTAGACGTCTACTGGCCAGCCACGCTGTGGAGTAGTAGGATGCATGTGATGGAGCATTGTCCTGCATGAAAATCATGTTTTTCTTGAACGATACTGACGTCTTCCTGTACCACTGCTTGAAGATGTTGTCTTCCAGAAACTGGCAGTAGGTCTGGGAGTTAAGCTTCACTCCATCCTCAACCCGAAAAGGTCCCACAAGTTGATCTTTGATGATACCAGCCCATACCAGCCTCCACCTCCACCTTGCTGGCGTCTGAGTCGGAGTGGAGCTCTCTGCCCTTCACTGATCCAGCCTCTGGCCCATCCATCTGGCCCATCAAGAGTCACTCTCATTTCATCAGTCCATAAAACCTTTGAAAAATCAGTCTTAATATATTTGTTGGCCCAGTCTTGAGGTTCTATCTTATGTTTCTTGGTCAGAGGTGGTGGTTTTTCAGCCTTCCTTACCTTGGCCATGTCCCTGAGTATGGCACACCTTGTGCTTTTTGATACTCCAGTAACGTTGCAGCGCTGAAATATGGGCAAACTGGTGGCAAATGGCATCTTGGCAGCTTCACGCTTGATTTTCCTCAATTAATGGGCAGTTATTTTGCACCTTTTTCGCCCAACACGCTTCTTGCGACCCTGTTGGCTATTTGCCATGAAACGCTTGATTGTTCGGTGATTACGCTTCAAAAGTTTGGCAATTTCAAGACTGCTGCATCCCTCTGCAAGACATCTCACAATTTTGGACTTTTCAGAGCCAGTCATATCTCTCTTCTGACCCATTTTTGCCAAAGGAAAGGAAGTTGGCTAATAATGAAGCACCCCTTATATAGGGTGTTGCTGTCATTACACCGCACCCCTCCTCATTACAGAGAGGCACATCACCGGATTTACTTAATTGGTAGTTGGCTCTCAGCCTATACAGCTTGGAGTAGGACAACATGTATAAAAATTATCATGAGATCAAAATACTCATTTGCCTAATAATTCTGTACTCAGTGTAAATTTTCTTCCAATTCTGATCCCGTGTATCTTCTGGTTGCACCCTCCATGTACATTTTTACACACTATATCTGTACTTATATGTATAAATGCTGACTGGTGACCAGTTCATGAATCCCCAATTGATGGCTGGACGATACATGACCCCCTCCCCAATTCACCTTTTGTGCCTCCCCCATTTCCTCATAGACTGTAAGCTTATAAGTAAAGCCCTCATTCCTCTTAATACTTGTTAAATTTTGAAATATCTCATTGTCGGTAAATATCACCTCTAAATTGTAAGTTGCTGCAGAATATGTTTGGTGCTATATAAATAATAAAAATGTCATGACATTGCACAGAAACAGCGCCTTTATGGTCTACAGGCTGCGTCTGGTACTGCAGCATCGAAGAAAAGCAGAAGTCGGACTCTACGATATGAAGGGAAATCGTCATTAGGAGACAACACCTTAACAGTGTTAGTCCACGATATAGAAATGAAAAAAGGCAATGCACTGACATGTTTTCTATTTATCATGGCCTAGCCCTATATTGGATAGAAATTATTTTTAATGAAGCTTATATTAAAAGGGAGTCTGTCTCCCCAAAACTCAATATAAATCCCCATATACGACCCTATAAATCGCATACCTGCAATATTTATCTTAGATAAACCTTGCAGAGAGGTCCTTAGTGCACCGTTCCACCAGCTCAATCAATATGCCGTGCACCTCCAGTTATTGCATGCCTGCCAAAGTTGATTTCTTCCCGGGCCACGGCCACACACACACACACACACACACACACACACACACACACACACACACGTCTGCGCATGCCTCTACGGACACTGTGCGCACACAGAGGACCGGAGATTCCATTTTGTCTGTTATCGCTCTGGGCAAGAGAGAGTGCTGTCAATCAAGCTTAGTGAATAGGTGCAGTTTGTGGATTGAGGTGGTAGAATGGCACAACAAGCCCTTTGCCATGACAAGGCATCACTGAAAACCCTCATTAGCATATACAATAAAACCATAGGTGCCAAGTTCCTTATAGGAATGTGTAAGTTTGAACTGAATTTTGGGGATGACAGACGTATTTTTTTTATTTTTACACATACACAATATCTAATAAATGATGCCAACTGGCGATCCGGCAGCGTTATTCCCATGACCCGCCGAGCAGCGTCCGGGAAATTAAAGTCTTTGGGTTCCGGGGGAGAGTATGGTTGCAAAGCTGAAACTTAAAGGATTAAATATCTAATATATACAGTGTATATTAAAAAAAAATAATTTATATAAATAATAGAAATATATATTATATATTTTTAATATACACAGTATATTATATATATAAAAATATATACTGTACATATTAAAAAAAATATATATATAATAGAAAATATATATTTTTTATATACACAGTATATGTATTATATATAATATACTTTGTATATTAAAAATATATAAATAGTTTCTATATTTATATATAATTTTTAATATACTATATATATATATATATATATATATATATATATATATATATATATATATATATATATATATATATATATATAATTACATACACACATACATATACATACATACATACACATACATACATACACATACATACATACATACACATACATACACACATATATACACTGTTAAAAAAAAATATATAAATATAATAAACTATATATTTATATATTTTTAATATACAAAGTATATTATATATAATACATAGTGTACATTAAAATATATAAATATAATATAGAAAATATATTTTTTATTTTATATTTATTTTTTAATATACACAGTATTACATACTGTATAATATACTGTATATTAAAATTTTTTATAAAATATAATATATATTTTCTATTATATATACACTGTATAATATATTCTATAAAATAAAAAAGAATATATAATATATACAGTATATATAACTGTATATTAAAATATATAAATATAAAAATATTATATTTATATATTTTTAATATATACAGTATATTTTATATATAAAAATAAAATAGTATATTAAAAAAAAATATAAAATATAATATTTCTATTATATATACACTGTATATTATATAAAGATAATACAGTATATATAATATACTGTGTATATTAAAAAATGATATATAAAATATAAAAAAAATATTTTTTGATAGACTTATTTATAATATAAAAGTCTATATTATATAGATTTATATTATTATCACCAATCCCCTGCAGTTCCCATCACAGCCAATAGAGCCCAGGAGGGATTGGATTGCAGTTAATGCAAACTGTGGGGGAAAGAGGAGGGGGGCTAAAAAGACTAGGGTGAGAACAACTATCTGATCCTTTTTAAAAATATTTTTTATTCCCCGGACAGCCCCTTTAAATAATATATTATATAAGGGGGCAGCATTGTAATAGAAAAATTCCTCCACCTTGGCCGCCATGAGAATACCGTATGTGAATACATGTCTGTAACGGTGCAGGAGAGATCTTGCTCCACTGGCGCATAATGAGTACGGGTTGATGCGACTGTGGAATTGTCACTGTCACTTTTTTTTTCTTAATTAGAATTACAATGCAAAACAAAAAAAAAACAAAAAAAACACAAAAATAGAAAGATGTCTGGAGTGATGGGATCAAGTGCAATATCTGCTCATAGGATACAGAAAATGGCGCCTTTAAAGTAATAGAGACATTCAATATTATACGGTGATGTACAGGGAACCAAAAAACAACCAAGTGATGAATACGGATGTAGCAGAGCTGAGTCTGCCACTGACCTGGAAGGTGAATTCAATTTACCCTGAAAAGGAAATCTGTCACCAGATTTTTGCCCCCTGAGAGCAGCATAATGTAGGGCAGAGATTCTGATTCCAGTGATGTGTCACTTACTGAGCTGCTTAGTGTAGTTTTGATAAAATCACTGTTAGTCAGCAGTAGATTATCATTACAGGACTACTTTGTGTGCTGCAGGTAGTCCAGCATATTCATGAGCTCTGTATAACTGCTAGATCTGCAGCAGAGAAAACATTGATTTTATCAAAATGACAGCAAACAGCCCAGTAAGTGACACATCATGGGAATCAGGGTCTCTGGCTCTACATGAAGCTGCTTTCAGATGATGGAGGAAAAAAAAACAAAACCTGGTGACAGATTCCCTTTAAGGCCTTGACCATGATAATCCCCATGTAGGCACCAAGGTAGAATTCAGCTTTAGGCCTCGGTTCCACTTGCGCATAGCTTTGGATGTGAGAGCACTGGAAGTGATATGCTAATGACCCTCTTCTGCGAGTGTCATGTGACTGTGATCCGATTTTGCGATCGGATCACAGCTGCAGATAAGAGGGAGGGAACATTTTTCTTCCTATCTCCTCCCCAGCCCGTCTTTGCATACATTGCACTGCGGTCAGAGGACTTGCTAGTGCAGTCCGATGTTTCACACGCATCCATAGTCTTGTATAATTGGCAGCGAGTCTCAGATAACATGCAAACGCAGCATGCTGATATGGCATGAGAAGTCAATCGCAGATAGACACTGCCCCATAGTTTTGCACTGTTGCGAGTACAAGCTGATGGTTTATCGGATTGCACTCGTCCCAGCAAAAACGCAAGTGGAACAGAGTGTCATCAGAATATTACCTATTGTTTGGCATCAGGTTTTTAATACCTTGTGCATTTTCACCCTAACCAGAAAAGTGTTACTAGACTTGCACTTCTTGATTGGTACAGGAGACTTTCCAGCAGTTTCATGATCATCACAGGCAGGATTATAAATGACTGATAACACTTCTATTATTAATGGTGGATCCTGTGTTACCAGTATCTACAAGATGTTACAGCTCATCTCCTTCTCCTGTACAAGGACTGATAACACCTATATACAGTAGGTAACACAGAATCCATCATTCACAATAGATGTCACAGCTCACCTCCTCCTGTACAATTACTAATAACACCTCTATATACAGTAGATAGTCATTGTAAAGGAGAAGGTGAGATGTGACATCACCTTGTGAATTATGGATCCGGTGTCACCTACTGTATATAGAGATATCAGTCATTGTACAGAAGAAGGTGATGAGCTGTGCCATCGCCTAGTGTGAATGGTGGATCCTGGTATCTACTGTATATAGAGAGCAGGGCCGGATTAAGGTTGGTGGGGGCCCCTGAGCAGAAAATCTGGTGGGGGCCCCATAACGTTAACATTTTTAGCTATAACAGTAGAGCGCGAACCGTAGCATTTAGATATAAATCCAATGAACATTTATCTTATCCTGTTCTGCGACATTCAGATTTACAGTACACACACAGCTCTGACACACATATACACACACACACAGCTCTGACACACATATACACACACACACACACAGCTCTGACACACACACACAGCTCTGACACACACACACAGCTCTGACACACATATACACACACACAGCTCTGACACACACACACAGCTCTCACACACACACACACAGCTCTGACACACACACAGCTCTGACACACACACACACAGCTCTGACACACACACACACACACACAGCTCTGACACACACACACACAGCTCTGACACACACTGACACACACACAGCTGACACACACTGACACACACACAGCTCTGACACACACAGACACACACACAGCTCTGACACACACAGACACACACACAGCTCTGACACACACAGACACACACACAGCTCTGACACACACAGACACACACACAGCTCTGACACACACACACACACAGCTCTGACACACAGCTCTGACACACACTGACACACACAGCTCTGACACACACAGCTCTGACACACACAGCTCTGACACACACACACACAGCTCTGACACACACACAGCTCTGACACACACACAGCTCTGACACACACACAGCTCTGACACACACACAGCTCTGACACACACACACAGCTCTGACACACACACACACAGCTCTGACACACACACACACAGCTCTGACACACACACACACAGCTCTGACACACACACACACAGCTCTGACACACAGCTCTGACACACACACACACAGCTCTGACACACACACACACAGCTCTGACACACACACACACAGCTCTGACACACACACACACAGCTCTGACACACACACACACAGCTCTGACACACACAGCTCTGACACACACACACACACACAGCTCTGACACACACACACACAGCTCTGACACACACACACACAGCTCTGACACACACACACACAGCTCTGACACACACACACACAGCTCTGACACACACACACACAGCTCTGACACACACACACACAGCTCTGACACACACACACACAGCTCTGACACACACACACAGCTCTGACACACACACACAGCTCTGACACACACACACAGCTCTGACACACACACACAGCTCTGACACACACAGCTCTGACACACACACACACACACAGCTCTGACACACACAGACACACACACAGCTCTGACACACACAGACACACACACAGCTCTGACACACACAGACACACACACAGCTCTGACACACACACACACACACAGCTCTGACACACAGCTCTGACACACACTGACACACACAGCTCTGACACACACACACACAGCTCTGACACACACACAGCTCTGACACACACACAGCTCTGACACACACACAGCTCTGACACACACACAGCTCTGACACACACACAGCTCTGACACACACACAGCTCTGACACACACACACACAGCTCTGACACACACACACACAGCTCTGACACACACACACACAGCTCTGACACACACACACACAGCTCTGACACACAGCTCTGACACACACACACACAGCTCTGACACACACACACACAGCTCTGACACACACACACACAGCTCTGACACACACACACACAGCTCTGACACACACAGCTCTGACACACACACACACACACAGCTCTGACACACACACACACAGCTCTGACACACACACACACAGCTCTGACACACACACACACAGCTCTGACACACACACACACAGCTCTGACACACACACACACAGCTCTGACACACACACACACAGCTCTGACACACACACACAGCTCTGACACACACACACAGCTCTGACACACACACACAGCTCTGACACACACACACAGCTCTGACACACACACACAGCTCTGACACACACAGCTCTGACACACACAGCTCTGACACACACACACACACACACAGCTCTGACACACACACACACACAGCTCTGACACACACACACACACAGCTCTGACACACACAGCTCTGACACACACAGACACACACAGCTCTGACACACACAGACACACACACAGCTCTGACACACACAGACACACACACAGCTCTGACACACACACACACACATCTCTGACACACACACATCTCTGACACACACACACAGCTCTGACACACACACAGCTCTGACACACACAGCTCTGACACACACACAGCTCTGACACACACACAGCTCTGACACACACACACACACACAGCTCTGACACACACACACACACACAGCTCTGACACACACACACACAGCTCTGACACACACACACACACACACAGCTCTGACACACACACACACAGCTCTGACACACACACACACAGCTCTGACACACACACACAGCTCTGACACACACAGCTCTGACACACACAGCTCTGACACACACACACAGCTCTGACACACACACACAGCTCTGACACACACACACAGCTCTGACACACACACACAGCTCTGACACACACACACAGCTCTGACACACACACACAGCTCTGACACACACACACAGCTCTGACACACACACACAGCTCTGACACACACACACAGCTCTGACACACACACACAGCTCTGACACACACACACACACACAGCTCTGACACACACACACAGCTCTGACACACACACACAGCTCTGACACACACACACACAGCTCTGACACACACACACACACAGCTCTGACACACACACACACAGCTCTGACACACACACACACAGCTCTGACACACACACACACAGCTCTGACACACACACACACACACAGCTCTGACACACACTGACACACACACAGCTCTGACACACACTGACACACACACAGCTCTGACACACACAGCTCTGACACACACAGCTCTGACACACACAGCTCTGACACACACAGCTCTGACACACACAGCTCTGACACACACAGCTCTGACACACACACACACAGCTCTGACACACACACAGCTCTGACACACACACACACACAGCTCTGACACACACAGCTCTGACACACACACAGCTCTGACACACACACAGCTCTGACACACACACAGCTCTGACACACACACAGCTCTGACACACACACAGCTCTGACACACACACAGCTCTGACACACACACAGCTCTGACACACACACACACAGCTCTGACACACACACACACAGCTCTGACACACACACACACACACACAGCTCTGACACACACAGCTCTGACACACACTGACACACACACAGCTCTGACACACACAGCTCTGACACACACAGCTCTGACACACACAGCTCTGACACACACAGCTCTGACACACAGCTCTGACACACACACACACAGCTCTGACACACACACACACAGCTCTGACACACACACAGCTCTGACACACACACACACACAGCTCTGACACACACAGCTCTGACACACACACAGCTCTGACACACACACAGCTCTGACACACACAGCTCTGACACACACAGCTCTGACACACACACAGCTCTGACACACACACAGCTCTGACACACACACAGCTCTGACACACACACACACAGCTCTGACACACACACACACAGCTCTGACACACACACACACAGCTCTGACACACACACACACAGCTCTGACACACACAGCTCTGACACACACACACACACACAGCTCTGACACACACAGCTCTGACACACACACACACACACAGCTCTGACACACACACACACACAGCTCTGACACACACACACACAGCTCTGACACACACACACAGCTCTGACACACACACAGCTCTGACACACACACACAGCTCTGACACACACACACAGCTCTGACACACACACACAGCTCTGACACACACAGCTCTGACACACACACACACACACAGCTCTGACACACACACACACACAGCTCTGACACACACACACACACAGCTCTGACACACACACACACACAGCTCTGACACACACAGCTCTGACACACACAGACACACACAGCTCTGACACACACAGACACACACACAGCTCTGACACACACAGACACACACACAGCTCTGACACACACACACACACATCTCTGACACACACACATCTCTGACACACACACATCTCTGACACACACACACAGCTCTGACACACACACAGCTCTGACACACACACAGCTCTGACACACACACAGCTCTGACACACACACAGCTCTGACACACACACAGCTCTGACACACACACAGCTCTGACACACACACAGCTCTGACACACACACAGCTCTGACACACACACAGCTCTGACACACACACACACACACAGCTCTGACACACACACACACACACAGCTCTGACACACACACAGCTCTGACACACACACAGCTCTGACACACACACAGCTCTGACACACACACACACACACAGCTCTGACACACACACACACACAGCTCTGACACACACACACACACAGCTCTGACACACACACACACACACAGCTCTGACACACACACACACAGCTCTGACACACACACACACACAGCTCTGACACACACACACACAGCTCTGACACACACAGCTCTGACACACACACACAGCTCTGACACACACACACACAGCTCTGACACACACACACACACACACAGCTCTGACACACACAGACACACACAGCTCTGACACACACAGACACACACACAGCTCTGACACACACAGACACACACACAGCTCTGACACACACACACACACATCTCTGACACACACACATCTCTGACACACACACACAGCTCTGACACACACACAGCTCTGACACACACACAGCTCTGACACACACACAGCTCTGACACACACACAGCTCTGACACACACACAGCTCTGACACACACACAGCTCTGACACACACACACACACACAGCTCTGACACACACACACACACACAGCTCTGACACACACACACACACAGCTCTGACACACACACACACACACACAGCTCTGACACACACACACACAGCTCTGACACACACACACACACAGCTCTGACACACACACACACAGCTCTGACACACACAGCTCTGACACACACAGCTCTGACACACACACACAGCTCTGACACACACACACAGCTCTGACACACACAGCTCTGACACACACAGCTCTGACACACACACACAGCTCTGACACACACACACAGCTCTGACACACACACACAGCTCTGACACACACACACACACAGCTCTGACACACACACACACACACAGCTCTGACACACACACACACAGCTCTGACACACACACACACAGCTCTGACACACACACACACACACACAGCTCTGACACACACTGACACACACACAGCTCTGACACACACACACAGCTCTGACACACACACAGCTCTGACACACACACAGCTCTGACACACACACAGCTCTGACACACACACAGCTCTGACACACACACAGCTCTGACACACACACAGCTCTGACACACACACACACACACAGCTCTGACACACACACACACACACAGCTCTGACACACACACACACACAGCTCTGACACACACACACACACACACAGCTCTGACACACACACACACAGCTCTGACACACACACACACACAGCTCTGACACACACACACACAGCTCTGACACACACAGCTCTGACACACACAGCTCTGACACACACACACAGCTCTGACACACACACACAGCTCTGACACACACACACAGCTCTGACACACACACACAGCTCTGACACACACAGCTCTGACACACACACACAGCTCTGACACACACACACACACACAGCTCTGACACACACAGCTCTGACACACACAGCTCTGACACACACAGCTCTGACACACACAGCTCTGACACACACAGCTCTGACACACACAGCTCTGACACACACACAGCTCTGACACACACACAGCTCTGACACACACACAGCTCTGACACACACACAGCTCTGACACACACACAGCTCTGACACACACAGCTCTGACACACACAGCTCTGACACACACACACACAGCTCTGACACACACACACACAGCTCTGACACACACACACACACAGCTCTGACACACACACAGCTCTGACACACACACACAGCTCTGACACACACACACACAGCTCTGACACACACACACACACACACAGCTCTGACACACACACACACACACAGCTCTGACACACACACACAGCTCTGACACACACACACAGCTCTGACACACACACACAGCTCTGACACACACACACAGCTCTGACACACACACACAGCTCTGACACACACACACAGCTCTGACACACACACACAGCTCTGACACACACACACAGCTCTGACACACACAGCTCTGACACACACAGCTCTGACACACACACAGCTCTGACACACACACAGCTCTGACACACACACAGCTCTGACACACACACAGCTCTGACACACACACAGCTCTGACACACACACACACAGCTCTGACACACACACACACACAGCTCTGACACACACACACACAGCTCTGACACACACAC
The DNA here is from genome assembly GCF_048569485.1 of Anomaloglossus baeobatrachus. NCBI lineage: Eukaryota > Metazoa > Chordata > Amphibia > Anura > Aromobatidae > Anomaloglossus > Anomaloglossus baeobatrachus. The sequence continues at coordinate 545,187,181 of NC_134358.1, read as the reverse complement.
ACAGCTCTGACACACACACACACACAGCTCTGACACACACACACACACAGCTCTGACACACACACACAGCTCTGACACACACACACAGCTCTGACACACACACACAGCTCTGACACACAGACACACACACAGCTCTGACACACACACACACACAGCTCTGACACACACACACACACACACAGCTCTGACACACACACACACAGCTCTGACACACACAGCTCTGACACACACACACACAGCTCTGACACACACAGCTCTGACACACACAGACACACACACAGCTCTGACACACACAGACACACACACAGCTCTGACACACACAGACACACACACAGCTCTGACACACACACACAGCTCTGACACACACACACAGCTCTGACACACACACACAGCTCTGACACACACACACAGCTCTGACACACACACACAGCTCTGACACATACACAGCTCTGACACATACACAGCTCTGACACATACACAGCTCTGACACACACACACACAGCTCTGACACACACACACACAGCTCTGACACACACACACACAGCTCTGACACACACACACACAGCTCTGACACACACACACACAGCTCTGACACACACACACACAGCTCTGACACACACACACACAGCTCTGACACACACACACACAGCTCTGACACACACACACACAGCTCTGACACACACACACACAGCTCTGACACACACACACACAGCTCTGACACACACACACACACAGCTCTGACACACACACACACACAGCTCTGACACACACACACACACAGCTCTGACACACACACACACACAGCTCTGACACACACACACACAGCTCTGACACACACACACACAGCTCTGACACACACAGACACACACACAGCTCTGACACACACAGACACACACACAGCTCTGACACACACAGACACACACACAGCTCTGACACACACAGACACACAGCTCTGACACACACAGACACACACACAGCTCTGACACACACAGACACACAGACACACACAGCTCTGACACACACACACAGCTCTGACACACACACACAGCTCTGACACACACACACAGCTCTGACACACACACACAGCTCTGACACACACACACAGCTCTGACACACACACACAGCTCTGACACACAGCTCTGACACACACACACAGCTCTGACACACACACACAGCTCTGACACACACACACACAGCTCTGACACACACAGCTCTGACACACACAGCTCTGACACACACAGCTCTGACACACACAGCTCTGACACACACAGCTCTGACACACACAGCTCTGACACACACAGCTCTGACACACACAGCTCTGACACACACAGCTCTGACACACACACACAGCTCTGACACACACACACACACAGCTCTGACACACACACACACAGCTCTGACACACACACACACAGCTCTGACACACACACACAGCTCTGACACACACACACACACACACACAGCTCTGACACATACACAGCTCTGACACATACACAGCTCTGACACATACACAGCTCTGACACATACACAGCTCTGACACATACACAGCTCTGACACATACACAGCTCTGACACATACACAGCTCTGACACATACACAGCTCTGACACATACACAGCTCTGACACATACACAGCTCTGACACATACACAGCTCTGACACACACAATGCACCCACCCATCACCCCCCACACACACACACACACACACACACAATGCACCCCCCTTTACCGCCTACACACACACACACACACACACACACACACAATGCACCCCCATCACCCCCTACACACACACACACACACAATGCACCCCCTTTTCCCCTACACACACACACACACACACACACACACACAATGCGCCCCCCATCACCCCCTACACACACACACACACACACACACACAATGCGCCCCCCATCACCCCCTACACACACACACACACACAATGCACCACCCATCACCCCCTACACACACACACACACAATGCACCACCCATCACCCCCTACACACACAATGCACCCATCACCCCCTACAAACACACACACACACAATGCACCCCCCATCACCCTCTACACACACACACAAATACAATGCACCCACCTTTCTTCCCTACACACACACACACACACACACACACACACAATTACAATGGACCCCCCATTACTCCCCCCACACAACACATACAATGCACCCACCCATCACCCCCTACACACACACACACACACACACACACACACAATGCATCTCCCCATCACCACACACACACACACACACACACACACAATGCACCCCCCCATTACCCCTCCCCCCACACACAATACAATGCAACCCTCATCACCCCCTACACACACAAATCACACTGCCCCATCCCTATACACTCCTGCCTCCCCCCTCCCTCGGAATACAGTGCTCCCCCTCTGCCTGTCACAAAGCTGTGTTCCACTTCCTTCACAGATGTTCCCTGTTATGTGTCCTCAGCCCCTCCCCACTCATCATCATTAATTAAACCTGTCTCTTCGGCTCCTTCATGGAGCGCTTACCATCTGATCTCCCCTGTGTGCCGGCGCCCGCAGCACTGTGATGACGTCAGCAAGGTGCTGATCTCATCACGTTACTGCATGTCGGGGGCGGGGCCCAGTCCCGGCGCGCTGTTCAAATGTATTTACGTCTGAAAGACGCAAATACATTTGAATAGGAAGAAGGAGGAAGCTGCGAGCACCGGCTCCGGCGCGCTCCTCTGCATTGTGTGCATGCCGGACACGCAGCACACAGCAGAGCCGGCACAGCGCTGCCTCCTGCTGCAGCTAGTGTGTCGGGCCTGCATGCACACACTGCGGAGGAGCGTGGCTGCACATACAGCGGCCCATTACACCATGCCCCTGCTTCTAGGGTGGGGGGGCAGGTGCCCCCCCGCCCCTCGCTTGGTACGCCCATGACGGCCGCAGCACATAGCAGGGAGCTCATTGGCACACCTCTGACCCCGGAAGTACAATCGCTGGTACTTCCGGGGTCATTCAGCGTCCTGTGCCCGCAGTTTGTTTTTGCGTCTTAAAGACGCAGATACAAATAAATGCCGGTGCACCGCCCGCCCCCCTTCCCCTCCGAAAACACAGCTGATTTATTAGACTGTCTTTACGGAGGGGGAGAGGGTGTGAAGAAAAAAAAAATGCTGACAAGTATGGGCCTGGTGGTGGGGCCCCCTTAGAAGCTCTTTTGGTGGGGGCCCCTGGGCTGGAGCCCCGCTTGCCCCGCCTATAATCCGGCCCTGATAGAGAGGATAACACAGGATCCACCATTCACAATAAGTGATGTCACAGCTTACCTACTCCTCCTGTAAAAGGCCTGATATCTACTGTATATAGGAGGTGTTATCAGTCATTGAACAGGAGAAGGTGAGCTGTGACATCACCTATTGTGAGTGGTGGATTCTGTTTATCTACTGCACAGAGGGGTTAACACAGGATCCACCATTCACAATAGGGGATGTCACAGCTCACCTCTTCTTCAATGATTGATAACAGGCTCCATTATTCACAATAGGTGATATTACAGCTAACCTCCTCCCCTTCTTTGCCATGATTAGAGGATGATTAATTTATGCTTTCATACAAATAGGGTCAGTCTATTGATAATGTTCATATGCCCAACAGGAAGTAGGAGTCCAAAATTACCCCTAGAGGTCAGGGTATAAAAAAATAATAATAAAAAATAAGTCAAAATAGATTAAAATGACACTTAAAATAAAAAACTTCTTTTTAGATAATCCATTTTTGATGGCCCATTTCCATTAACGGAATTAAAAAGCTTGGATCTTATAGTTTTATCTAGAAACAGCGCCCCTCTTGTCCATAGTTTGTGTGTGGTATAGCAGGTAGTCACATAACCAGGGCTGAGCTGCAATACCGAACTCATCCTATAGAGGGGAGTGTAAATTTCTGGTGCGGGAGGATCGGAGTCTGTTATCATTTTTACCAACTCACTGAAATGAGCCTTACACGCCAGGGGTAATGGTGACAATCCAAAACTGTATTCGAGAGAAGTGATAAATCCCGACAATCATGCAAAGTACGGCTAATACATTACAATGTGCAAAAAGAAAAATAAAAACAACACAGAATATACAAAAGTGAAAACTACTAAAAATTCATCCACATATACACATTATGTCCACAGTGAGATAAAAAAAATAATTTTTTAAAAACAAAAAGTAACATGGTAAAGAAATAGTGAAAAAAAAAAATGCATGCTAAACCAAACCGGGAATTTCTCCCGACGTGCGTTTCGGAAAATACTTACATTCTCCATCTAATGATTTTGGGGCATCTTTCCATGGTTTCTCTTTTACTCTTCCTGGAAATGTACAGATAAATTGACAGGTGCTGCAACCTTTCTCCTGGTCAATAAACTCTTGACATTTTCAGCAATGAGTAGCGACAACGCCAACTGGCAATGGCAGCATTTAATAATTTCCAAGATGAATAACAGAGGAACAATACAACACACTGCTCCAGAGTTATGCTATTTTTTTTTTTTATTGAGGAGGCATGGGGGGGGGGGGGGGTTTAAGCGTGCAATTTGTTTCCAAAAATAAAACACTCTGAAGCAATGTTTTGCACTGTTCCTCTGTTACTCCTCCTGGAAAAGCATAAATAAACTAACAAGTGGGTGCTACCCTTGCTCTTGTCGATTGGATTCTTCCCTACACAAAAACTGGGAATGCACAGTTTAAAGATGAGGTGTATGGTAATGCCCGTCTGTCAATGTCTTTATAATTTTCCAGGAGGAGTAACAGAGGAATGACACAAAGATGTCCTGGAATAGTTATTACATAGGGAATGCAGGTATTTAATAAAACAGATGTGTCCGGAGAGATGGCCGGCGTATGCTGGCTATAGAGGCGAAGATTTGCCCGGATCCGATCGGGATGCTAATGGGTGCAGATGTCTAGGTCAATGGGAATGAGGTTCCCACCATTGCTGGACCAGCAATCCTCTAATCAAAGGGCTAAATCATTAATAACAGATAAAGCAGTCCCGATACACGTTCTAACCAATGGAATAAATCTGATGGTCGGATCGAATATTGGCGGCCATAGACCGAATGAATGCCAGTCACCCGATCGATCGTTGGCAGCGGTCACAAAGTCTATGGTCGGCTTTAGCATCCAGGAGCCTCATGCACTCGGGAAAATGATCTGCTGTCAGTCATGCGGCAGGACGGAGCCAGATACACAGATCTCATCCAACTCTACTGGCTATCAAACTTGCTGTAGGGGTGATCCATATCCTGCAGGAGACCTAGAAAAAAAAATAAAAAAAAAGAAAAGATAAAAATAAAATAAATATTATTAATAATTAATTATATAAATAGATTAGAAAATACAGCACAATTTGTGACTAATGCAGCTTAGATCACAGAAAGACAGTTTAAATATTAAATATAATTAACACATTCACGTTGAATAAATATAATTTATTATACATTTCATATTTAAAATATATTTTTTTTATAAAATTTATAAATCACATTTGAAAAACTTTGTTTCTAAAAACAGAAAAAAAAAAAAAAAAAATGTTAATAGAAACAATATGCCGCCTGTATATCAGCATATATAGTGCCTAGCAAAATTATTAGGCCCCCTTGAATTTTTTTAACCTTTTCCCACATTTCAGGCTTCAAACAAAGATAAAAATTTTAATGTTCTGGTGAAGAAAGCCATTTCTCAAAGATATCCATAAAAAGGGTCGTATAAAAGTTTGCCACAAGCCACCTGGAGACACCAAACATGTGGAAGAAGGTGCTCTGGTCAGATGAAACCAAAATCGAACTATTTGGGCACAATGCCAAATTATATATTTGGCGTAAAAGTAACACAGCTCATCACCCTGAACACATCATCCCCACTGTCAAACATGGCGGTGGCAGCATCATGGTTTATGCCTGCTTTTCTTCAGCAGGGACAAGGAAGAGGACAGGAAAAATTGATGGGAAGATGGATGGAGCCAAATACAGGACTATTCTTGAAGAAAACCTGTTGGAGTCTGCTAAAGACCTGAGACTGGGACGGAGATTTGTCTTCCAACAAGACAATGATCCCAAACATAAAGCAAAATCTACAATGGAATGGTTCACAAATAAACGTATCCAGGTGTTAGAATGGCCAAGTCACAGTCCAGACCTGAACCCAATTGAGAATCTGTGGAAAGAGCTGAAAACTGCTGTTCACAAACGCCTCCATCCAACCTCACTCAGCTCCAGCTGTTTACAAAGAAAGAATGGGCGAGAATTTCAGTCTCTCCATATGCAAAACTGATAGACACATACCCCAAGAGACTGCAGCTGTAATCGCAGCAAAAGGGGGCGCTACAAAGTATTTAACTGAAAGGGGATGAATAATATTGCACGCCCCAATTTTCAGTTTATTATTTTTATAAAAGTTTAAAATAAACAATAAATTTTGGTCAACTTCACAATTGTGTCCCACTTGTGGATTCTTGAATCATAAAATTTTAATTTTTTTATCTTGATGTTTGAAGCCGGAAATGTGGGAAAAGGTTGAAAAATTCAAGGGGTCCGAATACTTTTGCAAGGCACTGTAAACTTAGAGGAAAAGAATAATCTGGAACTCAGAATACACAACAAACTGCTGCGTCATACGAATAGTGAAGAAATAAACATTATAGAAAAAATGTAAAATGATGAAAATCCCAGCACTATATTTAATTATGGTGTCTAAAATTACAAAAGCAGTAATAGTTACTTCCCCTGGGCCCCCGCCGGTCTCGGTTTGCAGGGCTCCTGGGATGCGTTTTATCACATCACTCCCGAGCAGACACGCACGTACAACCTAACCACAACACACCACACCACACCAACCACACCCGACAACTACACCACACAATGCCCCCCCCCCCAACACCAATAATCCCCTAACAACCACACCCAACCCCCCCCACAATACATCACAACACACGCAAACACTATACAAACCCCCCCCCTCCCCAACATCACCGAACGCACTAACCACAACCAACACCTCCCAAAACAACCACACCCAAACCTCCACATACCAATCACAACACACCCCAACCACTAAAACGCCTCCAATACACACCAGCCACAACTTACAATGACCACACACCCCCAACAGCACATCAACCACAACACACCAAAACCTCCCAATCACAACACACCCCCAACAATAAAAACCACACACCACGCAACAGCATACCAACCACAACACCCACTCTCTAGCAACCACACACCAACTCCCCCCAACAACACACAGCAACCATAACAGCCCCCCAACCACAGCCAGACACCAACCACACCCCCCCCTCACCCCCCCCAACAATAGCCCCCGGAACAACCACAACACCCCGCCCCCCAAACCACCACAACAGACACCAAAACAACATACATTTGGTATTGCCGTAATCGAACTCCCCAAAATAAGTAAATAATTAAGGAGTGAAACATCTTTGTGGCTGGACTACACATAGGATGTTTGTATTCTGTAGCCAGGGACGCACATTACTCTACAGCGGAGCTGTATACACATAAAACAGACAAAAAAAAAACCCCAAACCTTTCCGATTTAGTACATAAAGGCTTAGCAGATAGCACAACCGGCAATGTTATGTGGAAGGTCAATGCCAGGCGATGCCACAGACAGATCCATATTAATGTGTTCCTGCTCTTCCTGTGCAGTGACGGAGCGCTCCACAAATCACACAGAAATCACTGACGGGGGTGACGGTATTAGGGAACATTTACTGCTCCCATTTTCGATGGCTGACGTGACCCCCCTCACCCCCAAGTGTTTTATGATGTAATGTAAACCTGTCCTGTTGCCGCTCACAAAACACTAACGAGACCGGTAATGGTTATTATTCTGATTTTACACCATTTCTTGTTCAAAGGCATTTTTCTCCAATCCACCTGCACGTCGGCTGATCTGGTCAGTGCGGGGAAACAGAGCCTACAGTAATAGGGACAGACACTGCTTTATTTTTAATCACTGTGTCTTAACATTTTGTTGGCTGGAAAACCCATTTAAATATATCTTTAATAAGTTCTATTTTTCTGATACAGAGCACCAAATCCTCAGCGTAGATAGAGGTTTAAAAAAAAAAAAAAAAAAAGCTCACTACCTCTAGCCACCACTAGGGGGAGCTCAGTGCATGACAGTATGCGGTAAGCTTCCAAGCTCCATCTAGTGGTGGCTGCAGGTAGCAGAAGTTTTGGAGCTCCATTTTTGACCTCTAATAAGATATACACAGAAATTAATCAGCAAAGAAACGTGTCCTATTTAGACCTATTTAGAACAAAAATGTGGTATTTGACGATGGATATTGACTATAAAGCCTGATACACCATGAAGAGAAAAAAAAAAATCCTTCCATCCTGTGATAGTGTAATAATACCGCAAAAGCAGGTAGAAACAGGTGAAACGGTAATTATTTCTATGTCCCTGGTGTTTGCCTTGAATCCAGGCTTTGAGAACACACAAATAGACCTTCACCGCTATTTGTACAGATGGAGCCGCTTGTTTAAAGTTCACTCTCTTTTGTATCATCCGCGGCTCGAGACCCCCGCACCTGACATTTTAAAAATTGCTTTGCTCTCCAGTTCCCGGCAGTACTAGTCATCGACCATGCGGCAATTCTTTATATTGAGTAATTGGCAAAGTACAAAAAGGGTGAAGGGGAATTTTTAACAGTTGACTTCACCGAGGGAAATTATTTTTGTTTAGTAGTGATTTAAACAAAAAAAAAAAATGAAATAAAAAAATAAAAAATAAATACTAATTATTAATTATTATAATAATAAATAATAATATAAAAAAAACCAAAAAAACAAAAACTAAATATGTTGAAAAATAGCAAAAAAAAAAAACCCAAAAAACCCTACCTGTGAAGTGATGAGTTGAGCGACACTCTTGAATCAGGCCTGTCGCAGAACTGCCACACAACGCTCACTTTCTTTTCACAGCCCTTTTATTACAAGGTCTTATTGGGTGGTATAAGGGGGTGGGGGTGTAGGCAAATGGGACATAATTACATAATTTCACACAAACGCCCCAAAATAGGGCCGGTCAAATTTGTTGGCAGCTTTCCAAAATATTGGGTAAAACAACTTTGTTTCAAGCACGAGATGCTCGATCAAACTCACCTGTGACAAGTAACAGGTGTGGGCAATATGAAAAGCACACAAAATCAGATAAAAAAAAAAAAAAAGGGAGAAGCTGAGTCAATCTTTGCATTGTGTGTGTGTGCCAAACTAAGCATGGAGAACAAAGAAGAGAACTGTCTGAGGACCTGAGAATCAAAATTGCTGAAAAACAACAAGTACATCGCCACAGATCTTGATGTTCCTTTGTTCTTGACGCGCAACATAATCAAAAGAAGTTTACAACTCATGGCACTGTAGCTAATCTCCTTGCATTGTGGATGGCCGAGAAAAATTGATGAAGGTTGCAATGCAGGGTAGTCCAGATGGTGGATAAGCCCCAATCAAGTTTCAATGAAATTCCAGCTGTGTTGCAGGCTCAGGGGGCATCAGTGTAAGCGCGAATTATCAGTCCACATCTGAATGAAATGAAACGCTATGGAGGAGACCCAGGAGGACCCCACGAATGACACCAATATATAAAAAGCATTTGACAGTTTCCTAAAATGTACGTGAGTAACCAAAATCCTGCTGGGAAAGCGTCTTGTGGACAGATGAGACAAAGATAGATCTTTTAAGTAAAGCATATAATTCTGTTTACAGAAAACAGAATGAGGCCTACAAAGAAAAGAACACAGTACCTACAGTCACACATGGTGGAGGTCAGAGATATTTTGCTGCCTCTGGCCCTGGATATCCTTACTGTGTGCAAGGCATCATGAAATAGGAAGATTACCAATGGATTTTGGGTGGCAATGTAGTGCCCAGTGTCAGAAAGCTGGGGGGTATGTCCTAGGTCAGCTGGACAATGACCTTAAACACATCAATACGCCCCAGAAATGGATGAAAACAAAAGCACTGGAGAGTTTTGAAGTGGCAGCAATGAGTCTGGATCTAAACCCCATTGACACCAGTGGAGAAATCTTAAAATTGCTGCACACAAAAGGAAATAAAAAGTTTGTATAACAAAATGTGACATTGTAATAATGTTCTGGGAAAAAAAAGTTCATTTTCTAGAAATTTCAAGAGTGCCAACACTTTCCGCTAGGACTGTGTGCGTGGTGTGAAAAAGTGTTTGCCCCCTTCCTAAATTTTTTTATTCTTTTGCAAGTTTGTCACACTTGAATATTTAAGATCAAACACATTTAAAATATATTAAATCAAGATAAACACAAGTAAATGCAAAATGCAGCTTATAAATTAAGGTCTTTATTACTAAGGGAATAATAAATCCAAATCTACAGGACCCTGTGTGAAAATGTGATTGCCCTCTATACCTAGTAACTGGTTGGGCCGCCCTTCGCAGCAACAACTGCAATCAAGCGTATGCGATAACTGGCAATGAGACTATTACAACGCTCTTGAGAAATTTTGGCCACTCATCCTTGCAGAATTGTTGTAATTCAGCCGCATTGGAGGGTTTCCGAGCATGAGCTGCCTTTTTAAAAGGAGGTCCTACCACAGGATCTCAAATCAGATTAAAAAAGGTCAAGACTTTGACTAGACCACTCCAAAGTCTTAATTTTGTTCTTCTTAAGCCATTTGGAGGTGGATTTGCTGGTGTATTTTGGATCATTGTCCTGCTGCATAACCGAAGTGCACTTCAGCTTGAGGTCATGAACCGATGGCTGGACATTTTCCTTCAGGATTTTTTGGTAGACGGCAGAATTCATGCAGAATTCATGGTTCCATTTACCACACCAAGTCTTCCAAGTCCTGAAGCAGCATAACAGCCTCAGACAAAAATCACACTCCCACCACCATATTTTACTGTGGGTATGATGTTCCTTTTCTGTAATGCCGTGTTACTTCTACTCCAGATGTAAATGGGACATACAACTTCCAAAAGTTCAACTTTTGTCTAGTCAGTCTACAAAGTAGTCTCCCAAAAAAAAATATTGGGAATCACAAGAAGTTTTTTAGTAAAACTGAGATGAGCCTTTATGTTCATGTTCTTTTGGGTTTTTGTCTGGGAACTCTGCTATGCAGGCCATTTTTGCCCGGTAACTTTCTTATGGTGGAGTCATGAACACTGATCTTAACTGAGGCAAGCGAGACCTGCAGTTTTGGATGTTCTTCTGGGGTCTTTTGTGACCTCTTCGATGAGTAGTCTCTGCGCTCTAGGGGTAATTTTGGTCGGCCAGCCACTCCTGGGAAGGTTCACCACTGTTCCATATTTTCGCCATTTCTGGATAATGGTTTCCACTGTGGTACGCTGGAGTCCCAAAGCTTTCGAAATGGCTTTATAACGTTTTCCAGACTGATAGATTTCAATTACTTTGTTTCTCATTGGTTCCTGAATTTCTTTGGATCTCGGCATGATGTCTAGCTTTTGAGGATCTTTTGGTCTACTTCACTTTGTCAGGCAGGTCCTATTTAAGTTATTTCTTGATTGACAACAAGTGTGGCAGTAATCAGGCCTGTGTGCAACAAACTCAAGCTTCCCAGAGATGCAATAAACCACAGTTTGTTTTAATGGGTGAAAAAACAAAACAAAAAAACAAAAAAAACAAAAACAAAACACTTTTTCCACACATGGCCTTGTAGGTTTGGAATTCTTCTTCCCTTACTAATAAAAGACTTTCATTTATTTATTTATTTCCTTCTCCCCCCCAAGTGTTTTTTTTTTTTAACCACACACATAATCAGATGTGTTGGTCATGAGAAAACTATTTTAGAATAGATATGCAAATCAGGCTGGAGGTGCACTGGGGGCGTGGTGATACACTTTAATTGCCTCTTTTGACACCTGCTGTCCAATGAGAATCCGTACGAGGACACTCCTATTACTTACATTTCCCTCGTAGGCTATATGAAAATAACATTTTGTAAATTGGACAACCTTTATGTCCACCTTAACCCCCCCCCCCCGTTCTCCACATGGGAATTGTAACAGCAGCGACCAGAACTAGCTCCGTTTACTGCTGTTTAACCCTTTAGATGCCGCGGTCTCTCTCAGAAAGCAGCATTTATACGGTTCTGAAATGCACACAAGTCCCTACTGGATAAAAAAAAAAAAAAAAATTAAAAAAAATCATGCGGTGCAGACGTATTATGGTAGCCATGGGCCTTCCCCAATGGCCACCATTACCATCAATTTGGTCCTCCTATTAATGCAGAGTCTATGGCTGGGCTACATAACAAAAAAAAAAAAAGAAGAGATCATTCATTTGATTATATGCTCCAATACCAAAAGTATTAAAAAGTATATAGTACATAAGAGCAAATTACTGGCAAAAAGATTTTTAAAAAAAAAAGAAAAAAAAAAGCACATCTGATATTGATGCATCTGTACAATGTACAAGTCTGATCTATGAAAATATACAATTTATATTTATACACAAAAAGCTGTAAAAAAAAAAAAAAAAAAAAAAAAAAATCAACAAAAACCCAAAAGGTTGAAAGATCAGAATTGACTTTTTTTTTTTCAGTTGCTGCACCTAAAAATAATGGTCTAAAAATAATTTAAAAACCCTGTTCTAATGTACCTCTGTACTGCCCTTCTTGCTTACTCTTCTGGCAGAGAATTTGTATGACCGCTGCAGATAATCACTGGCCACACTAGTGACTGAACTAACCAATCACAGTAGGACCAGGGCAGTGGTACGAAGAAGGTTAAAAGGAATTGTCCACTACTTTTACATTGATGGCCTATCTTTAGGATAGGTCATCAATGTCTGATCGATTGGAGTCCAACACCCTGCACCCCCGCCGATCAACTGTTGTCGGTCCCGGCGGCGGCAGCAGCAAATGCTCAGTTCCGGGGTTGCTCCATCTTCTGATAGGAGGCAAATGGTCAGTACTTGGCCGTAGCTGCTATTGATTAGAATAAGAGGCGGATGTGCAGTACCAGGTGGCGACCACTACCATTGACGAGCAGCATCGGAGATGGGCATTTCCGGCAGCCTGCTGCCGCCTCCGGGACGGAGAGCAGTTGATCGGATGGGGGTGCGCCGTGTCGGAACCCGGCAGATCAGACAGATGACCTATCCTAAGGATACGCCAATGTAAAAGTAGAGGACAACCCCTTTAATTATTTTTAGGCCTGCCTTTTGGAGAAATATAGGGCAGATGACCCCTTTTAAGAAGTAATGTCTATACTATCCGCCATCACTGTCTCTCCACACCAGGCAATCTTAATACTTAATTATCATCCAAATTATATGAGAAAAGCTGGTCGGGGGTAAACGGAAAAAAAAAATGAAAAATCCGGCATACATATTAGCGTATCCCCAACAGACGAGGCTGAGCTGACATTTTGTGGTCTAATCTTCGGAGCCCGAGTTAATAAATCTCTTCTCGTTCTGTCACTCATCCTTATTAAAGAGTGAATTAAGTTGGACAAGGAGGAAACGAGCCCCCAGAAGAACAATGTCGCATCCTGCACAAATTCCCATCTGCATAAAAGGAAATTATTCATTATATCCCGCCGGAAAAAGCAACAGAAAATGAATCCGAGCCGGGAAAACAAAATCCAGCAATAAGCTTCAATAGGCTGCGCGTAAAGGCCTTGCTGCTCCCCGGCGTGGTCTCCGCTAACACCGCCGAAAGATTACACGGCGCAGACATTAAGCTCGTCTGCAAAACGTTTGTCACCCGCTGTAGAGATTAAACTTCAACCCAAGCCTCCGTCTTTCTACTGGGGACAGCGGATTATATAAATATGCCTACGACGGGATTTATTGAGTATTGACCGGGGCGATCATTAAGCAGGACATCTCCACTCTGACACATCTGCATTCAACATGACATTATTTTGGAGCAGTTTTCTTTGTGCCATCCCTCTGTTGCTCCTCCTGGAAATGGAGAGAAAAAAACCCCCAAAAAACAAAAGACCCACGAACAACAGCCAAACAAAAACAACCAACACAACAACCACCAATGCACCAACCACCAAGCAAAAACCACCAACAACAACAACCACAACGAAAACAACCGAACCAACAACAACAACAACCACAACGAAAACAACCGAACCAACAACAACAACAACCACAACGAAAACAACCGAACCAACAACAACAACAACCACAACCAAAACAACCACCGTCAAAACAACAACTGGGTGGTATTAATCTAAGGGGTACTTTGCACCAGGGCTGTGGAGTCGGTAAACCAAACCTTCGACTCAGACTCCTCAATTTCTCTTGCACCGACACCGACATATATTGCTTATGGTTAGGTGAAAAATTTATTGTAATACATGAACATGTGTATGTGATCAGACATTTAATCATTTTTATGATACAATAATCAAGATATTTGGATAGAACATAATATATATTTATTGGATACAACTTTAGAACACAAAAAACTGTAATAAATTGTAAATATGTAATACAATATGTAATATACAGTAGATTACCGTACATATATAACGTGTGTGCGCGCGCGCGTATGTAATATATATAATGTTAGTGTGTATATTTTATATAAATATATTTTATGTTCTACATATCTTGATTATTGTATCAAAAATGATTAAATGTCTGATGTTCACATTGCACTACAATACAATACAATACATTTTTCACTTAAATATAAGCATTATACTAGATATTATTTAGTAAAATATTCAGCACATTCTGCATTGCACCACTGTCCCCAATTTATTATATATTTTAGGAGTCGGTGCATTTTATACAGACTCCGCCTCCACCAAAATGAGCTCCAACTCCACAGCCCTACTTTGCACACTGCAACATCGCTAGCTGATTGTAGAGATGCTGAGCGCGATAGTCCCCCGCCCCCGTCACAGATGCAATATCTTGTGATAGCTGCTGTAGCGGACACGCACTTACCTGTCCTGCGACGTCGCTTTGGCCGGCGACTCGCCTCCTTCCTAAGTGGGCGGGTCGTGCGGCGTCATAGCGACGTCACATGGCAGGCGGCCAATAGAAGCGGAGGGGCGGAGATTAGCGGGACGTAAACATCCCGCCCACCTCCTTCCTTCCGTATAGCTGGTGGAGGCAGGTAGGAGATGTTCCTCGCTCCTGCGGCTTCATACACAGCGATGTGCGCTGCCGCAGGAGCGAGGAACATCGTACCGACATTATGGAAATGACCGACACTACACAGATCGCCGATTTACAACGCTTTTGCGATCGTTTATCGGCGCATCTAGGCTTTACACGTTGCGACAACGTTGCCGGCGCCGGATGTGCGGCACTTTCGATTTGACCCCGACGACATCGCAGTAGCAATGTCGCAACGTGCAAAGTACCCCTAACTGCTTTAATGGAGCCATGTCAGGCAGAGTAGGGACACACAACAAAGAAGGAATGGTAATGCCCAGTTGTGAATGTATTGCTTTGTTTTCAGGAGGAATAAACAGAGGATCAGAATGACAAAAAAAAAAAATATAAGGATCTACTAAAATAAAACAGACATGTCAGGGGAGCCGACATAGAACTCTGAAAATTACCACCATAAATTTTGGGGGCTAGTTAGACCCCCACCCCCCCAGAGAAAAAAAAATGGACATGTCAATTCTTTCCTGCGTTTTTCACCCATGGAATGCATTGGAAAAACGCAGCAAAACGAAGCAAAAAAAAAAAAAAACAACGTACCAAAATGCGATAAAAATGCATTGCCGCGGGTGCATTTGTGCTTTTTTTGCGGCCAAAAACGCAGTATTTGAGAAGTGCAAAAACGTCAGTGCACACATAGCCTAAAGGGGCAGCTAAATCTTAGAAGCAGGGAGGTGACTATTTGCTGAGGGTCACCGTCCCCAAGCTAACAAACAATTCCCGTTATCAGCGCTCAGCAGAGATTTTACATTTAGCGCTAGCGCTGCCGAGATGATAGAGGAAAGGTCATCAGATTGGAAGATTGCGATCTTCACAAGAAAATAAGCCGTCACAGACAGAGGACACAAAAACAGGGATGAAACTAGAAAGAAATAATAAACTGCAACAAAGACAATAGAAGACTAAGATGTAAGTGTCAGTAGTAGTTGGTCATCCACCATGCTTTAAACTGCATGCAGCTCTGATTCTTCTGATTGGCTTCTGTATATGTGCATCAGCCCAGCACAAACACAGTGGTAATATAACAAATAATGAAAGATTAGCAGGTACTAGAGTTGAGAAAAAAAAAATAAAAAAAAAAAAATAATAATTGTGTAATATATAACCTCCTGCTCCCTGCGATATTTCTGGAGATACCCATGACTAGTAGGGCTGATGAAACATCATGTGTGTCTTTCAATCTAAAGGATGGATGTTGGGCCAGATCTACTTATCAAAGGAGGCACCAGCGACGCTGCAGGTAAAAGGAGGTGCGCAGGGCTCCAGTCAGTGCAGTGAAGCCATCATATTGCCTGTTCCCTGCTTATCCTGGCCCAGTCTACACAGCAAAGCTGACAAGTGAAGTGCATAAGGTAAGAAGTGTATGGCACTCGTGTCTAGTGATCAGCGTGAAAGCTGCAATATAAACCAGACTATTCATATGTGCAGGTCTAAATTTCTTTTTTTCTGCATACTATGTAGGGAATCACATCATTTTACATGACGGCGCTTAAAACATGGAGCTATAAAATAAGTCGGGGGGGAAGGAAATAAAAAAAAAAACAAACAAAAAAAAAAAAAAAACACAAAATGTAAAATATTAAAAATAAAAAAAAAGGATGACAAACTTACCATATTTTTTCCTGATCTCATTATGTTTTATGGTCCTTTCGTTCTTTCTGCAAGAAATAATGAAAAAAAAAAACACAACTTGTGAATTGGTACAGATCAGGATCCTCCTCACTACACCGATGCTTTATAGAGGCAGGAACATTTCTGGGCCGGGTTTTTCCTTTGTCTTGTCGTGTTTTATAGGGTTACTAGATTGGGAGTCTGTTTTATTTCTCCAAACAAACATAGCTGCAAAGACACAGGAGTCCACGGTCAGGGGGGACGCCCCGGAGTCCACGGTCAGGACCCCTCCTTCAAACAAGACTAGTTTTATTTTTGTTTTTCCAAATGTAGGGACTTCAGTGAAATACCACTTGGTTAAGATAAAGGATATAGATTAAAGACTGCAATGTAAAACCTGCAACCTAAATACCGCTTCAGCGCCTTCATGAACTCCTCACCCCAATTGAAATAAAAAGATGGATGAGGCGGGAATATGACGGATTAACACAATGGAAGGGAGAGCGGAGGAGAGCAAGTTCAAGAGCGAAGAGGAGACGGCCGGCCACGGTGCCAGGAAATAACATCATTACATCTATAGTAATACACCAAAACGAAAAGGTTTAAACCTGCCCGACGAAAATCCGGCCAACGGAAACCTGCCCGACGAAAATCCGGCCAACGGAAACCTGCCCGACGCAAATCCGGCCAACGGAAACCTGCCCGACGCAAATCCGGCCAACGGAAACCTGCCCGACGCAAATCCGGCCAACGGAAACCTGCCCGACGCAAATCCGGCCAACGGAAACCTGCCCGACGCAAATCCGGCCAACGGAAACCTGCCCGACGCAAATCCGGCCAACGGAAACCTGCCCGACGCAAATCCGGCCAACGGAAACCTGCCCGACGCAAATCCGGCCAACGGAAACCTGCCCGACGCAAATCCGGCCAACGGAAACCTGCCCGACGCAAATCCGGCCAACGGAAACCTGCCCGACGCAAATCCGTCCAAACTGAAACCTGCCCGACGCAAATCCGTCCAAACTGAAACCTGCCTGATGCAAATCTATCCAAATGCAAATTTATCCAATCAAAACCTGTGTGGACAGTGGTAGATCCTGTAGGGACAAAGCCTATTAAAACAAAAATGGTAACTCCCATTTGACAATTATTACAATTTAGAGATTTGACCAAACAGATTTGCAGGCTCCTGGTATAGAAGCCACATCAGTAGTCCATGGCTGCTTAGCTTTAAAAAGGGATTTTCAGTGATTTATTTTTTTTTTTTAAAACATTGTGGAAGTGTAAAGAACCATGTGAACCCCCTGTCACTCCAGCACCAAAGATCCGGTGATCCTTGCCGATCTGGCAGTGAGTTACAGGACGTCATCATTCATGTGTCTTCTGCAGCCAGTCACCGGTATCAGTGCTTAGCTGTCATACATGCAATACTAGCGAGGATCACCGGAACGGAAGAGACACGATCTGGTAAGCAATCAAAAATCCCTACTGTCCTGTAATATATTCAGAATAATAATTATTATAGAATCACAGTAAACCTTTTGAAAGTAGAAAAATGTGGCAACTGAGCCTAAGAGAGGACGGGCAGGTATACATTTAGTAGCTGAAATGGCAAAATATTGAGATATCAACCAATGCTACAAATGTAAGTGCAGAGATGGCGAATGTGCAGGAATTGCACCATTGGCTGCGGTCACGAGAGTTATCAGCAGGTCATCTGTATGCTCTGGTTGGGATTGGAACAAACTCATCTGTATAGTTGAACCCCCTTAAAATGAGCTGGTTAGTTGTGGCTGTAGCACTTAAAGGGGTTTTTATATTCAAAGATATTTATCACCTATGCACAGTAAAGGAAAAAAAAAAGGAAACCGAAACAAAACCTGATCACTAGCGGTCCCAATGGTCACTAGATAGAAAGGAGGCTCGGTTTCAACTTTCTTTGTCTGCCAATCAATGGAGGGGCATGGTCCAGCACATGTGAAATTACTTCATCTAATGTCTAAAGGACAGCCAAGAACTCCTTGGGAGAAGCGGGGGGCTCTCTTTTCTCAGTAAACTACTCAGTGCTCCTGAGATCTGGGGGTGCTGCAGCCAAAAAAGGCCCTAGTCTTCTGGGTCCTGCTGGAGACATGGCATAGTAAGGTTGAGGAGCTTGCTGCGGACTAAATACTATTTGACCAGTGGATGTAGAGCTCTAATGAATTTGGACATTTAACAGCATGTAGCGCCGGTTACGTCACTCTTATTGTTGTCCCTTATTAGAGATTGCTTGCGCGTCAATTGAAGGTACACAATTTGAAGGGGGAAGGGGTTGTAAATGTGTGTATCCTAGTTGGCCACCTTGGACTCTAATGTATTCAGGCCTATAGCAAGATTAATTTTCCTGCATCTGGGGGGGGTGGGGTCAGGGGTGGGCATTCCTTCTGCAGGGGGCACCCGATACACAATCCTGCAGATTGTCCAAAGACTGCCCTCCTTCATACTTTGAGTTACATGAAGAAGAAAATACCCCCAAATATATTCTATATATTTGTTTTTTTTATTTATAATATAATGTGTGTAAAAGGGGGTGGGTGTGATGATCACTTCTACCCATCCAGGGGGCTGATCCCAGGAAAGGGAGAACAAAAAGCCACACGTTTGGTCATAGAGTTGGTGCAGTGAGGTGGAGGGGCGAGGATCTGTTGCTGCGGCCAGGTCCTGGTGCCCATGAATGGACTATAGAGATTGAAGCTGGATACACGTGCTATGGTCATGATATCCGTCGTGTGGATTTGGGGAACAATCCTAAGGGCTATTGTTGATATCCGATGTATAGAGGAGCATAAAAGACTATTGTAAAAAAAAAAAAAAAAAAAAAAAAAAAAAAAAAAATTGTTGCATCGGTAACCTGCCTAGGTGATCAATACAACCCCCAACCTCAGATCTGCACAATGGGCAGAGTGTAGAAGGGATGGAATATGCTTAAAATTGATTTCGCCTTTAAAAAAATTCAACTTTTTCCTACAGTGATGATTGTATTTCCTAAAGAAATGGGTCAAGATGACAAACGGCGACACGCTGAATGTAAAAGTTGTCGGTATCTAAAGAAGCATAAAGAGCCAAGAGGAATAAAAAGTTTTATTTCTTGGAACGTTCACGGTCAAGTAACCGAGGAAAGCGATATATATTGGCGGAGTAAACTTCTCTCTATGAAATGCTGCCCTCCTGGTGCGGAGTCTCCGCTCAACAAAAGGCCAGCAAATCATTTCATGACAAATAGGTTATTTCAACCAAAATGCAATTTCGAGTCTATTGGCGGAGAAAAGTGACGGTTTTTATGAGGCCGGCACATCCCGCAAGTCAAGTCCTTCTCCGTTCATCCTATTAATTTGCGAGTCGTGCGATAGGATTCATTTGGAGAACGGCGTCCTGATGGTATTGTGTGGCGGAGCAATTTAAAAAGGACGACGTTAAAAAAAAAAAGAAAAAAAAAAAAAGAAAGTGAATATTACACTAAGGGAATCTAATTTTAAAGCCTCATTATTGCAACTCGGTATCTTCACGCAGAGGAAACGTAATGTGTCTTTAATAGGTTTGAAAAAAAATAATATATGATTGCCAGAATGATTAACTCTCCTGTTTTGCATATAAAATTAGACAACCTGCAACAGGCGTATTGGAGGTGTAAAAAATAATCAAATCTTTGCCCAAAGAAAAATTATTAATTTTTTTTTTTACATATACACACACACGATATATATATATATATATATATACACATACACATATATACATACATATATACATACACATATATACATACATATATACATACACATATATACATACATATACTATATATATATATACACATACACTATATATATATATACACACACACACACACACACACACATATACACACACACACACACACACTACAGGCCTAAAGTTTGGACACACCTTTTCATTTAAAAGAGTTTTCTTTATTTTCATGACTGAAAACTGTAGATTCACATTGGAGGCATCAAAACTATGAATTAACACATGTGGAATGAAATACTTCACAAAAAAGTGTGAAACAACTGAAAATATGTCTTATATTCTAGGTTCTTCAAAAGTAGCCACCTTTTGCTTTGATTACTGCTTTGCACACTCTTGGCATTCTCTTGATGAGCTTCAAGAGGTAGTCACCGGAAATGGTTTTCACTTCACAGGTGTGCCCTGTCAGGTTTAATAAGTGGGATTTCTTGCCTTATAAATGGGGTTGGGACCATCAGTTGTGTTGTGCAGAAGTCTGGTGGATACACAGCGGATAGTCCTACTGAATAGACTGTTACAATTTGTATTATGGCAAAAAAAAAACAAAAAACAGCCAAGTAAAGAAAAACGAGTGGCCATCATTACTTTAAGAAATGAAGGTCAGTCAGTCCGAAAAATTGGGAAAACGTTGAAAAGTGTCCCCAAGTACAGTGGCAAAAACCAAACGCTACAAAGAAACTGGCTCACATGAAGCCTGCCCCAGGAAAGGAAGACCAAGAGTCACCTCTGCTGCAGAGGATAAGTTTATCCGAGTCACCAGCCTCAGAAATCGCAGGTCAGACAGGTAACAGCAGCTCAGATTAGAGACCAGGTCAATGCCACACAGAGTTCTAGCAGCAGACACATCTCTAGAACAACTGTTAAGAGGAGACTTTGTGCAGCAGCCTTCATGGTAAAATAGCTGCTAGGAAACCACTGCTAAGGACAGGCAACAAGCAGAAGAGACTTGTTTGGGCTAAAGAACACAAGGAATGGACATTAGACCAGTGGAAATATGTGCTTTGGTCTCATGAATCCAAATTTGAGATCTGTGGATCCAACCATCGTGTCTTTGTAGAAAAGGTGAACGGATGGACTCTACATGCCTGGTTCCCACCGTGAAGCATGGAGGAGGAAGTGTGATGGTGCTTTGCTGGTGACACTGTTGGGGATTTATTCAAAAGTGAAGGCATACTGAACCAGCATGGCTACCACAGCATCTTGCAGCGGCGTGCTATTCCACCCGGTTTGCATTTAGTTGGACAATCATTTATTTTTCAACAGGACAATGACCCCAAACACCTCCAGGCTGTGTAAGGGCTATTTGACTAAGAAGGACTATTTGGCTATTTGACTAAGAAGGAGAGAGTAATTGGGTGCTACGCCAGATGACTTGCCTCCAGTCACCAGACCTGAACCCAATCAAGATGGTTTGGGGTGAGCTGGACCGCAGAGTGAAGGCAAAAGCGACAACAAGTGCTAAGCATCTCTGGGAACTCCTTCAAGACTGTTGGAAAACCATTTCCGGTGACTACCTCTTGAAGCTCATCAAGAGAATGCCAAGAGTGTGCAAAGCAGCATACAAAGCCAAAAGGTGGCTACTTTGAAGAGCCTAAAAATATAAGACATATTTTCAGTTGTTTCACACTTTGTTAAATATTTCATTCCACATGTGTTAAAATTCATAGTTTTGATGCCTTCAATGTGAATCTACAATTTTCAATCATGAAAATAAAGAAAAAACTTTGAATGAGAAGGTGTATCCAAACTTTTGGTCTGTACTGATATACAGTAATATATATGTCCAATAAGAAAAATTCCATTTGTGTGGCTTGGCAGCGGCGGACTCTTAACACTACAGGGTCTGACAAGCAACCTGATGTTTCAGAGTTGTTCAGCCAGAGCCGGGCGTCGGCTGATTCAGGTTCTCTGGTCTTCAGCCCTGCAGGAGTTAATTTCTGCAGACTGGTGAGCAGGACACAAGTGCTCAGGTTGTTAATTGCCATGTGCAGCTGTCTCCTTCCTATTTAAAAAGGTACGGGTTTCTTCCATTATGTGCCGATAAGAGCTTCAGCTAGCTTAGCTCCTGCGATTCTGGTCCTAGTGGTGATCCAGTTCATGGTGATCTGTAGTTTCGATTTTGAGTGGTGTGGAAGTTTCCCTGTTGTGCGTTTACTTCCTTCCGGTTTCTTTATTCCCCTGCACACATATTGTCTCTCCTTTGTGTTGGAGTGCAAGTTTTCATTTTCCCTTGTCAGTCTCATTTCCATGGGGTTTTGTTACTGTGTCTCCACCCAACCCAAGGGTGAAGATGAGAGGGACTAATATCAGGGCTCGGACAGGAGTCAGGGTAATGCTGGGGGCTCAGACTTTGCTACCATCAAGCCTACCTCTGAGATAAGGAACAGCGCAGTGTCTAGAGTCTGAGAGCCAGCCTAGGGCCCCTGTTCCGTCATTACATACCCAGTGACACTGGAGTATTTTATATTACAGTCCACTAATGGAGAATACCTAAGCATCTGTTATATAATTTACGGTTTGGGAGGTTTGTAATTTGCCAATTCTTCTGGGAATGAAGGCCTCCCCTTTCCAGGAAGGGGGGGGGGAAATAAATAAATTATGGAGAGGCTTTCAATAGTGGTAAAGGGAGTTTACATGGTTTTACAGAACCAGCCTTACGCTCATTCATAAAAGTCTGCTTAGTCGGGTTCCGAGAATGGAGCATTGCACCCCCTTTACTTACGAGCCTGAAACAGTGACAGCCAGATGCGTGGCGGAGTCTGGTATTGCAGTTAGACTAGGGGGGAGAAAAAAAAAACCCACCCTTGTAAAATCCCCCCACCACTCCGGTGCACATCTCATCTGCATGCAAGCAGAAAAGCTGGACTGCCGGGGGATGTAACCGGTTTAAAATGTATTTTTTATTATTTTAGCACATTTCCAAATTCTGCAAAAAAAAAAAAAAAAATAAAAGTGGGCAAACACCTTTGACGTCTACCCCTTAGGCAACAGAGAAAAAAAAAAACATGCATTACTGCTTGATTCATAGACCCCTCACCCAATTATGTCATCATCCACCACATAACCGCTTTGCTTCTTAGACCTTTTTATAAAATATTAATGCATTTGTTAGCAAAAAAAAAGCCGAGAAGCAGAGTGGTTAAAGAATGAGCCGCTCTTCCGGGGCCGTCATAACTCAGGCCCGGGATTTACTATGCTGTCACTTTCCGACGCTCAGACATTTTTCACCACCGGTGTTGCCGAGCACGATCTGAGATTTTGGTAGTAAATAAGGGGAGCGGAGAACAAGGCAGGGCTAATGAATTAGTCAACTGCGGCTGTGTATTTTCAGGACGTATTATGTCTGATGCAAATCCATAACGTTCCCCTGACAAAGGCTTTTTAATGAATTTTTGATGTATCTGTGCAGAGCAATTGTGTGAGGCTACACCACGGGCCACGGTGAGCAACTGGTGGGGGTGGGGGGGGGGGCAGAAAACTTGTTTGGGTATTTTAAAATCTCCTCTACACCTCTAAGCACCAATTAACGAAAAAGTTCATGGCACTATTCAATTAAAGGGAATCGGTCACCACTTTTTTGGCGTATAAGCTGCGGCCACCACCAGGCTCTTATCTACAGCATTCTAACATGCTGTGTATATAAGAGCCCAGGCCGCTGTGTAGAACATAAAAAACACTTTATAATACTTACCTAACAGTCGTGCGGTGGACCATATGGGTATCTCTGTTCTCCGATGCCGGCGCAGCCTCTTTCGGCCATCTTTTTCCTCTTTCTCTAGCCGCGGTGCATGACGGGTCCAACATCATCCACACGCAGCGGCATTCAGGTCCTGAGCAGGGCAGATCAAAGCATTGTAGTGCGCCTGCGCGGGACCGGCGAGTGTGTGTGACGTAAACACGTCATACACCCAGGCTTCCGACGGAGGACGAAGATGGCCGAAAGAGGCGGCACCCCTGCTCATTCAGCTTGCCTATAAACAATAACCCCTGACAATGTGCCCCCTGCTGGCCATCAGGCTAATGAACATGAAGGAGCTCATAGAGGATGACCGGTTCAATATTATTATTGGGAGCAAAATTTTGTGTGTCTAACATGCTAGAAATAGAATATACTAGCGAGTGTCACGTCATCACAAAAGTTCACAGTGTTCCGTAAACAGTTAAAATAAATACATTTTATATTATATAAAAATAATATAATATATATTATATAAAAATAATATAATATATATTATATAAAAATATAATGTATATTATATAAAAATAATATAATATATATTATATTATATAAAAATAATATATATTATATAAAAATAATATATATTATATAAAAATAATATAATATATATTATATAAAAATAATATAATATATATTATATAAAAATAATATAATATATATTATATAAAAATATAATATATTATATAAAAATAATATAATATATATTATATAAAAATAATATAATATATATTATATAAAAATAATATAATATAATATAATATATATATATTTTATCACACACACACACACACACACACACACACACACACACACACACACTCTGCTAGGGTACTCCTCAGTGTTCCCACTGGAGAATACGAAGGTAGAGAGTTTCCTGATAACAGTGAGCAACAGCCAGCATTGACCCTGCTGCCGGCAAACTCCTGAGTATCTCGTTATTAACGGACAATTAGAACATAAAACGTTGCACTCAGATTGCCTGTAACTGATGATTTTACTCACTGCATTTAATGCATTATCTGGACCCTGGAAGGGTCCTGCACACGTCAGATCAATGCCGGAGGGAGAGAAATGCACTGAAACATTAGTCCATTAGGCATGAAATAGGTTTCCTTCCATCAACACTTGAGCCGAGAATAAACAGAGTGAATGAGCCGGACGCCAGAGCGGCCATCTGTTCCTCTAAGTGACTGTATACAGCCGTAATCAGGAGGCAGGCGAGCGATACGTAGGCAACACTATTATTTACTGTTATGCCATGTTCCCTACAGTAATGGGCACAACATGGGACATCACGGTCCAGGGGCAAATAAACCTCATTTGTCTCTTTTCTTATGTAGATTACTTTTAACTCTTAATACCATCAAAACTCGCTTTTATTATAGTAGTTATATTCTTGTACATAGGGGCAGTATTATAGTAGCTATATTCTTGTACATAAGGGGCAGTATTATAGTAGCTATATTCTTGTACATAAGGGGCAGTATTGTAGTAGCTATATTCTTGTATATAGGAGCAGTATTATAGTAGTTATATTCTTGTACATAGGGGGCAGTATTATAGTAATTATATTCTTGTACATAGGGGGCAGTATTATAGTAGCTATATTCTTGTACATAGAGGGCAGTATTATAGTAAGGTCCAGAAGTCTTTGGCCAGTGCTCGAATTTTTGTGATTTCAGCTCTGCATATCATTTTGTGAATGAAACAATTGAGATGTAATTGGAGTGGAGACTTTCAGGTTTAAAGGGGTTATCCGGCTTCGTTTGACTTTTTTTCATTATTACACTATTGGGCTACATTGGGGCAGGTAAGTAGATAGAGACCACTTACCTGCCCGGCTGTCAGCCCCTCTCCCCCGGCTCAGAGTGGCCATGTGACCGCTCCTGCCGCGATTTTGCTGCTTCCGGTCATTTCATGTCTACATGGGCAGGGCCATGTTGACATGCAAATCTGGAACAGCATGTTGCCGCCCTGCTGGGCTGTACAGTGTGTGGAGTAACCGCCCCCATTCCCTGCACCCTCCCACACATTCCCCTGCACCCCGTACTCTGCCCACAACCTCGCACACACTCCGTAGTCTCCCTCCCCCGCCTCCTGTGCCCAGCTACGTGCGCCCTGAATTCCAGCCGATTCAGTGTCCAGTTCAATAAGGCAAGGAACACTTGCTGTCAGATACACTGTCAGCGCTGTGTCCCCAGCGCTTTATCATGTTTACTGCCCGACGCCCTGGGAACTGTTCCCCCTCCCCCCCCCCCCCCCCGTGCGCGCTGTCTGTGTCAGCATGGGTCATCTGTGTATGTGCATCAGTCTGTGTCCCGCGCCAGCCCCGCGGATGCCCGCACTTCTCACGCCGCGGGGCTGGCAGGGAGCGGGACACTGACTGCTAAAAGGTGGCATCACGCACAGCGACAACGACGTCGCTGCTACGTCACAATTTTCTGTGACGTTGCAGCGATGTCCCGTCGCTGTCGCTGTGTGTGACATCCAGCAACGAGCTGGCCCCTGCTGTGAGGTCGCCGCTCGTTGCTGAATGTCCAGCTTCATTTTTTGGTCGTCGCTCTCCCGCTGTGACGCACACATCGCTGTGTGTGACAGCGAGAGAGCGACGAAATGAAGCGAGCAGGGAGCAGGAGCCGGCAGCTGCGGTAAGCTGTAACCAAGGTAAACATCGGGTAACCAAGGTGGTTACCCGATATTTACCTTAGTTACCAGCCTCCGCCGCTCTCACGCTGCCAGCGCCAGCTCCTGCTGTCTGCACATGTAGCTGCAGTACACATCGTGTAATTAACCCGATGTGTACTGTAGCTAGGAGAGCAGGGAGCCAGCGCTAAGCAGTGTGCGCGGCTCCCTGCTCTCTGCACATGTAGCTGCAGGTTAGATTAGATGAGATAATTACCTGCTGTGACGATCTCCTGCCTCCTGACGTCACCGCGGTCACTGCCTTCTCTGCCCGTCTCGCGGGCGGCCCGAGACTGTCACTAGCAGTGACGTCACGGGCTCTCGCGATACTGCGTAGAACGCGGCGGGCATAGAAGTCAGTGACAGCGCTAACGTCAGCAGAGCAGGAGATCGTTACTGCAGGTAATGATCTCATCTAACCTCCTGATGGCAGCGCTCGGCATCCCCTGCAGTGACCTGGGCTGACCTATTGATGTTCGCTCAGGTCACTGCACGGCTCTCTCAGCCAATGGGGAACATTTTGTTCTTCATTGACTGGGAGTCTCATTGACTATGGTATGGATCGCCGTGCGACCCCCTTATTGGATTACACCGGACCCGGATTGGATTGTTCTTGTCAATAAATTGTTGAAAGAGGGAATGTGGGGAGTGTTTTTTCAAATAAAACTTTTTTTGTTGTCTATTTTTTATTTCTTACTGACTGGGTTGGTGATGTCGGGTATCTGATAGACGCCTGACCTCACCAACCCCAGGGCTTGATGCCAGGTGACATTACACATCTGGTATTAACCCCATATATTACCCCGTTTGCCAACGCACCAGGGCGCGGGTTGAGCTGGGGCGAAGCACCAGGATTGGCGCATCTAATGGCTATTTTTAGGCTGGGGAGTGTCCAATAACGGTGGACCTCCCTAGTCTGAGAATACCAGACCACAGCTGTCCGCTTTACCTTGGCTGGTGATTCAATTTGGGGGGGACCCCACGTTTTTTGTTTTAAATTATTTATTTAATTTTAAATAGCGTGGGGTGCCCTCTATTTTGGATTACCAGCCAAGGTGAAGCTGCCAGCTGTGGTCTGCAGGCTGCAGCCGTCTGCTTTACCCTAGCTGGCTACAAAAGATAGGGGGGACCTCACGTCGTTTTTTTTAATTATTTAGTTATTGGCTAAATACAAGGCTAAGCACCCTTTAGTGCCACATGAAAGGCACTAAAGGGTGCCAGCTTAGAATATGCGGGGGGGTAGGACATTATATTGGTCTCTCTCATCTATTATCTATCCCTCTATCCCTTGATTCATTCATCCATCCCTCTATTTATCCCTCTAGCTATCTGTCTATCTATCTAGCTGCTTCCGTTTTTTTGCAGTATGAAAAAAATAGGAAGGTACGCAGATGACGCACGGACCATATACAGAACGGAACGGATGCCACACAGTTGCATCCGTGAAAAAACATGACCATTTTTTTGCAGACCGCAAAAACGGGGCAGTCCTGTGAATGTAGCCTAATCAAGAGGCTTATGAGGGTGATTTATTTAATTACAAAAAAACTTTTTTCTTGGTGTGTTTATTTACTGTCACTTACAGATTACTAAGGAAGGGGGGGGTCTCAGACCCTGACGATTAATATCTGGCTTAGAGGCAGCTGTGGGCTGTAATTAACTTCATATTAGCCTGATTGCCACCACCCCAGAGCAACCAGGAAGAGCCAGGTAAAGTGCTGGGATTGTCACATCTAATGGATGTGACAATCCTGAGTGGCTGCAGGCTGCTATTTTTAGGCACGGGGCGGCTCAATAAATAGGGGTCTCCCCAGCCTGACAATACCAGCCCCCAGCTTTTGTGGTTTATCATGCCTGGGTACCAAAATTCGGGGGAACTGAATTTCGTTTATTTTTAAATTATTTTTGTAAATCAAGAAAAAAGCCGCATGCAGTTCCTCTTATTTGGATACACAGCCAAGATAAGCGCACGGCTGGGGGCTGCATACTGTAGCCATAAGCTTTTTCTGTTCTTGGTGTCATAATATGGGAGAAAAACAGTGAAAAATTTTATGCGTTTTATACCACAATAATGATCCACAGAGTTGAATTGCTTTCCCGCTCATCAACAGTCTTGGCGCCCGTGATTGGTTGTAGGCAGATGCTGTCACATACGCTAAGGGTGCCTCTGACTGCAACCAATCACAGGAGACAGGATAGCCGGAGGACTGGGAAAGCAGTGCATATGAATGAGCAGTAATTAGCGGCCCAGCAAGTGAAGGAGAAGCCACGGGAGCAGTGTACAGCTGCAACGGAGCCTCGGTCAGTATGAAGCGCTTTCTTCTTTTTTTTTTACGTTACTATTCATTTTTAATTTCACAAGTGCCTGATCCGGATCACACATCCGGAATCCAGGGCCTGGTTCTGCCCAACAATAGCCTCTGATACTCTGAAAAGAGGGCTGTTTACCCCTAAGCTGACTGATTGAAAAGATGATGCAAAGTTTTGTGAACCTCTATTTTCAACAACCCACAAAGTACAGTTTCATCAACACAGTATGATAGCCCCGACACAACCCACCACATTTTATAATGGCTCACACACACACACACACACACACACACAGTATAATGCGCTTCACATAGACATCCAAATACTATAATGTCCCCCTCATACAGCCCAGCAAACTATATTGTGGCCCCTACACAGATCAAAACAGTATAATGGCTGCCCCACCTAATGATTAAAAAGGGAATTTTGTTTACTTACCGTAAATTCCTTTTCTTCTAGCTCCAATTGGGAGACTCAGACAATTGACAATTGGTGTATAGGCTATGCCTCCGGAGGCCACACAAAGTATTACACTAAAAGTGTAAAGCCCCTCCCCTTCTGCCTATACACCCCCCGTGCTCCTCAGTTTTGGTGCAAAAGCAAGAAGGAGGAAAAAATTATAAATTGGTTTAAAGTAAATTCAATCCGAAGGAATATCGGAGAACTGAAACCATTCAACATGAACAACATGTGTACACAAAAAAAACAGGGGCGGGTGCTGGGTCTCCCAATTGGAGCTAGAAGAAAAGGAATTTACGGTAAGTAAACAAAATTCCCTTCTTTGTCGCTCCATTGGGAGACCCAGACAATTGGGACGTCCAAAAGCAGTCCCTGGGTGGGTAAATAATACCTCATAATAGAGCCGTAACCGGCTCCGTCCTACGGGTGGGCAACCGCCGCCTGAAGGACTCGCCTACCTAGGCTGGCATCTGCCGAAGCATAGGTATGCACCTGATAGTGTTTCGTGAAAGTGTGCAGGCTCGACCAGGTAGCCGCCTGACACACCTGCTGAGCCGTAGCCTGGTGCCGCAAAGCCCAGGACGCTCCCACGGCCCTGGTAGAATGGGCCTTCAGCCCTGAGGGAATCGGAAGCCCCGAGGAACGATAAGCCTCGAGAATTGGTTCCTTGATCCATCGAGCCAGGGTTGATTTGGAAGCTTGTGACCCTTTACGCTGGCCAGCGACAAGGACAAAGAGTGCATCCGAGCGGCGCAGGGGCGCCGTACGAGAAATGTAGAATCTGAGTGCTCTCACCAGATCTAACAAGTGCAAATCCTTTTCACATTGGTGAACTGGATGAGGACAAAAAGAGGGTAAGGAGATATCCTGATTGAGATGAAAGGGGGATACCACCTTAGGGAGAAAGTCCGGAACCGGAAGCAGAACCACCTTGTCCTGGTGAAACACCAGGAAGGGGGCTTTGCATGACAGCGCTGCTAGCTCAGGTACTCTCCGAAGTGAAGTGACTGCTACTAGAAAAACCACCTTCTGCGAAAGGCGTGAGAGAGAGATATCCCTCATTGGCTCGAACGGTGGTTTCTGAAGAACCATCAGCACCCTGTTCAGATCCCAGGGTTCTAACGGACGCTTGTAAGGAGGGACGATGTGACAAACCCCCTGCAGGAACGTGCATACCTGTGGAAGTCTGGCTAGGCGCTTCTGAAAAAACACAGAGAGCGCTGAGACTTGTCCCTTAAGGGAGCCGAGCGACAAACCCTTTTCCAATCCGGATTGAAGGAAGGAAAGAAAAGTGGGCAAGGCAAATGGCCAGGGAGTAAAACCCTGATCAGAGCACCAGGATAAGAATATCCTCCACGTCCTGTGGTAGATCTTGGCGGACGTTGGTTTCCTAGCCTGTCTCATAGTGGCAATGACCTCTTGAGATAACCCCGAAGACGCTAGGATCCAGGACTCAATGGCCACACAGTCAGGTTGAGGGCCGCAGAATTCAGATGGAAAAACGGCCCTTGAGACAGCAAATCTGGTCGGTCTGGTAGTGCCCACGGTTGGCCGACCGTGAGATGCCACAGATCCGGGTACCACGACCTCCTCGGCCAGTCTGGAGCAACGAGGATGGCGCGGCGGCAGTCGGCCCTGATCTTGCGTAACGCTCTGGGCAACAGTGCCAGAGGAGGGAACACATAAGGGAGTTGAAACTGCGACCAATCCTGAACTAAGGCGTCTGCCGCCAGAGCTCTGTGATCTTGAGACCGTGCCATGAATGTCGGGACCTTGTTGTTGTGCCGGGACGCCATTAGGTCGACGTCCGGCATTCCCCAGCGGCAACAGATCTCCTGAAACACATCCGGGTGAAGGGACCATTCCCCTGCGTCCATGCCCTGGCGACTGAGAAAGTCTGCTTCCCAGTTTTCTACGCCCGGGATGTGAACTGCGGATATGGTGGAGGCTGTGGCTTCCACCCACAGCAGAATCCGCCGAACTTCCTGGAAGGCTTGCCGACTGCGTGTCCCGCCTTGGCGGTTGATGTATGCCACCGCTGTGGAGTTGTCCGACTGAATTCGGATCTGCTTGCCTTCCAGCCACGGCTGGAACGCCTTTAGGGCAAGATACACTGCCCTTATCTCCAGAACATTGATCTGAAGGGAGGACTCTGTCTGAGTCCAAGTACCCTGAGCCCTGTGGTGGAGAAAGACCGCTCCCCACCCTGACAGGCTCGCGTCCGTCGTGACCACCGCCCAGGATGGGGGCAGGAAGGATTTCCCCTTCGACAGAGAAGTGGGGAGGAGCCACCACTGAAGGGAAGCTTTGGTTGCCCGAGAAAGGGAGACGTTCCTGTCGAGGGACGTCGACTTCCTGTCCCATTTGCGGAGAATGTCCCATTGAAGAGGGCGCAGATGAAACTGCGCAAAAGGAACTGCCTCCATTGCTGCCACCATCTTCCCTAGGAAGTGCATGAGGCGCCTCAGTGGGTGTGACTGACCATGAAGGAGAGATTGCACCCCTGTCTGTAGTGAACGCTGTTTGTTCAGCGGAAGCTTCACTATCGCTGAGAGAGTATGAAACTCCATGCCAAGATATGTCAGTGATTGGGCCGGTGTCAGATTTGACTTTGGAAAATTGATGATCCACCCGAAACTCTGGAGAGTTTCCAGAGCAATGTTCAGGCTGTGTTGGCATGCCCCTTGAGAGGGTGCCTTGACAAGCAGATCGTCTAAGTAAGGGATCACCGAGTGTCCCTGAGAGTGTAGGATTGCCACCACTGTTGCCATGACCTTGGTGAAGACCCGTGGGGCTGTCGCCAGGCCAAAAGGCAGTGCCACGAACTGAAGGTGTTCGTCCCCTATGGCGAAGCGCAGGAAGCGCTGATGCTCTGGTGCAATCGGTACGTGGAGATAAGCATCTTTGATGTCTATTGATGCCAGGAAATCTCCTTGGGACATTGAGGCGATGACGGAGCGGAGCGATTCCATCCGGAACCGCCTGGTTTTCACATGCTTGTTGAGCAGTTTTAGGTCCAGAACGGGACGGAAGGATCCGTCCTTTTTTGGCACCACGAACAAGTTGGAGTAAAAACCGTGACCCCGTTGCTGAAGAGGAACAGGGATCACCACTCCTTCTGCCTTCAGGGTGCCCACCGCCTGCATAAGAGCCTCGGCTCTGTCGGGGGGGCGGAGATGTTCTGAAGAAACGAATCGAAGGACGAGAGCTGAACTCTATCCTGTAACCGTGAGATAGAATGTCTCTCACCCATCGGTCTTTTACTTGTGGCAGCCAGGTGTCGCAAAAGCGGGAGAGCCTGCCACCGACCGAGGATGCGGTTTGAGGAGGCCGCTTTGGGAGCGGTTCCTCCGGCGGTCTTTTTAGGACGTGACTTAGACCGCCATGCATCGGAGTTCCTCTGACCTTTCTGAGGCCTTTTGGACGAGGAAAATTGAGACCTGCCCGCGGTCCGAAAGGACCGAAACCTCGATTGTACCTTCCGTGGTTGAGGTCTGTTTGGTTTGGACTGGGGTAAGGATGAATCCTTTCCCTTGGATTGTTTAATGATTTCATCCAATCGCTCACCAAACAAGCGGTCGCCAGACAATGGCAAACCGGTTAAGAACTTTTTGGAAGCAGAGTCTGCCTTCCATTCACGTAGCCACATGGCCCTGCGGAGTACCACCGAATTGGCGGATGCCACCGCCGTACGGCTCACCGAGTCCAGGATAGCATTAATGGCGTAGGACGCAAACGCCGACGCCTGATTGGTTAAGGACACCACTTGCGGGGCAGATGTACGTGTTACAGCATTAATCTGCGCCTGACAAGCTGAGATAGCTTGGAGCGCCCATACGGCTGCGAATGTTGGAGCAAAAGACGCGCCTATAGCTTCATAGATGGATTTCAACCATAGTTCCATCTGTCTGTCAGTGGCATCTTTGAGTGAAGCCCCATCTTCCACTGCAACTATGGATCTAGCCGCCAGTCTGGAGATTGGAGGATCCACCTTAGGACACTGAGTCCAGCCCTTAACAACCTCGGGGGGGAAGGGATAACGTGTGTCCTTAAGGCGCTTGGAAAAACGCTTGTCTGGACAGTCTCGGTTTTTCTGGATTGCCTCTCTGAAGTCAGAGTGATCCAGAAACATATTTAATGTACGCTTTGGAAACCTGAAACGGAATTTCTCCTGAGAAGCAGACTCCTCAATTGGGGGAGCTGGGGGAGAAATATCCAACACCTGATTGATGGTCGCTATAAGGTCATTCACTACTGCGTCACCTTCAGGTGTATCTAGGTTGAGAGCGGCTTCAGGATCAGAATCCTGATCTGATACCTCCGCTTCATCCTCCAGAGAGTCCCCCTGCTGGGACCCTGAACAGTGTGATGAAGTGGAGGGAATTTCCCAGCGACCCCGCTTGGGCGGCCTGGGACTGCGGTCCGTGTCAGAGACCTCACCCTGTGACCTATGGGTTACCCCAGGGGCACTTTGCTGTTCCAAATGAGGGGGACCAGGGGTCAAGGATTGGACAGTGCCCGGGGCCTGAATCACCGGTCTGGACTGCAATGCTTCCAGTATTTTAGCAGACCATTTATCCATACTCTCAGACAGTTTGTCAGCAAAGGCTGCAAACTCCGTCCCTGTCACCTGGACAGTGGTAGCAGGTGGTTCCACCTGGGCCACCAGTCGCAGAGGCTCCGGCTGAGTAAGTGCCACAGGGGCAGAGCATTGCCCACAATGAGGGTCAGTGGAACCTGCCGGTAGTACAGCTGTACAAGAGGTACAGGTTGCAAAGTACGCCTGTGCTTTGGCACCCTTGCTTTTTGCAGATGACATGTTGTCTCCTCTGAGAACAACCAGGAGGGTATATAGCCAAAAATAAACAGAGC
The DNA here is from genome assembly GCF_048569485.1 of Anomaloglossus baeobatrachus. NCBI lineage: Eukaryota > Metazoa > Chordata > Amphibia > Anura > Aromobatidae > Anomaloglossus > Anomaloglossus baeobatrachus. Next base: position 545,152,509 of record NC_134358.1, on the reverse strand, counting down.
GACCGTACAGTGCAAATGTATAGCCTATATCTATCTATATATATATATATCTATCTATCTATCTATATATCTATATATATAATTGCCTTATTCTGTCTGTCTGTCTGTCTGTCTATCTGTCTGTCTGTCTGTCATGCTCCAAAATTGTGTCCTTACGGTGACACAAAGCTGATTGGCCGCTGGGCTCGCCATGGCCCCGCCCCCCCACACGGATTGGCCGCTCGCCCAGGCTGCGCCCCCACACGGATTGGCCAGCCGCTCGCCCAGGCTCCGCCCCCCCCACAGATTGGCCTCTCGCCCCGGCACCCTGCAGGCATTGGCAATTCAGCCACGCCACGCCCCGCCCCCCTCACGCAATGCACGTTAGCTCTGGCCCCACCCCCTCCCTCCCCCCGCGCATTTCTCTAACTGACACGGCTGTCACGGAGGTGAGTACGGTACTCCCTATCCCCCCCCAACCCCCCCCCCCCGGCCCCCGCTCCCAAAGGGGTGGTGTGGATACTCGCATGGTTACAAGCGCTGTCACGGAGGTGAGTACTGTACTCCCTCCCCCTCCCCCGGCCCCCGCTCCCACGGCAGTGGTGGGAGTGGTAAGGATACGTTGGTAACCATGCTCGCATGGTTACAAGCCCATCAAGGTCCTGCTGCGCCGGAAGGTCCACACGCACACACACAAACATACACACACATCAGATCACACTCACACTCACTCTCATACACACCTCACACACACCTCACATCGCATCCACATACTCACGACATCCTGGGATATCGCTTGCTTCTCGGCGGCGAAAATGTGCTGTTGTGATCTTCCAGGACCTGACGGAGGATCACATGGCCAGAAGCATGTGATATCCCCGGATGTTGTGAGTATGAGCGCGTAAGTGCGATATCGTCAGTGTCTGTGTGTGTGAGTGGATGCGATCGGGTGTGTGTGAGTGGATGCGATCGGGTGTGTGTGAGTGGATGCGATCGGGTGCGTGTGAGTGGATGCGATCGGGTGTGCGTGTGAGTGGATGCGATCGGGTGTGCGTGTGAGTGGATGCGATCGGGTGTGTGTGTGAGTGGATGCGATCGGGTGTGTGTGTGAGTGAATTGCGATCGGGTGTGTGTGTGAGTGAATGCGATCGGGTGTGTGTGTGAGTGAATGCGATCGGGTGTGTGTGTGAGTGGATGCGATCGGGTGTGTGTGTGAGTGCATGCGATCGGGTGTGTGAGTGTCGGCAGAGGAGCAGGGCGTGCTGGAGAAGGCTGGGAGCAGAGAGGCTGATCATGGGGAAGAGGGAAATGCTGATGCTGAAGGAGGCTGGGATGGGAAGGCTGGGAAGAAGGAGGCTGGGAGGAGAGAGGCTGATCCTAGGGAAGGCTGGGGAGAGGAGGCTGATGCTGAGGGAGGCTGGAAGGAGAGAGGCTGATGCTGAGGGAGGCTGGGACGAGGGAGGCTGATGCTTAGGGAAGCTGATGCTGGAGGAGGCTGGAAGAACAGAGGCTGATGCTGGTGGAGGCTGATGCTTTGGGAGGCTGATGCTGGGGGAGACTGGGAGAGGAAGGCTGATGCTGAGGGAGGCTGGGAGGGGGAGGCTGGGAGGAAGGAGGCTGGGAAGAGAGAGGCTGATCCTTGGGAAGGCTGGGAAAGGGAGGCTGATGCTGAGGGAGGCTGGAAGGAAAGAGCCTGATGCTAGAGACAGAGACGCTGATGCTGGGAGGAGAGAGGCTGATGCTGCGGGCAGAGAGGCTGATGATGCGGGTAGAGAGGCTGATGCTGGCGCAGCATGGCGGATGGAGCACGTTTGGTAATGCGCAGCATGGCGGATGGAGCACGTTTGGGAGTGCGCAGCATGGCGGATGCAGCACGATGGCGAGTGCGGAGTATGGCGGATGGAGCATGTTTGGGAGTGCGCAGCATGGCGGATGGACCACGTTTGGGAGTGCGCAGCATGGCGGATGGAGCACGTTTGAGAGTGCGCAGCATGAGAGATGGAGCACGATGGGGGGTGCGCAGCATAGGGGATGGAGCACGATAGGGAGTGCACTGCATGGGGGATGGAGCACGATGGGGAGTGCCCAGCATGGCGGATGGAGCACGTTTGGAAGTGCGCAGCATGGCGGATGGAGCACGTTTGGGAGTGCGCGGCATGGCGGATGGAGCACGTTTGGGAGTGCGCAGCATGGTGGATGGAGCACATTTGGGAAGTGCGCAGCATGGCGGATGGAGCACGTTTAGGAGTGCGCAGCATAGGAGATGGAGCACGATGGGGAGTGCGCAGCGTGGCGGATGGAGCACGATGGGGAGTGCGCAGCATAGAGAATGGAGCACGATGGGGAGTGCGCAGCATGGCGGATGGAGCACGTTTGGGAGTGCGCAGCATGGCGGATGGAGCACGTTTGGGAGTGCGCAGGATGGGAGATGTAGCACGATGGGGGGTGCGCAGCATAGGGGATGGAGCACGATGGAGAGTGCACACCTCCCCCCAACACACACACACGCGCGCGCGCGCACTGCACAACACACCACACACACTGGAAACCACAAACAACTGCCCTACACAGACACCCACACACAGACAACACTGCACACACAAATATACGCACATACCGCACATATATATAACAAAAATCATACATGAACTACACAATACGTAAATTCTAGAATACCCGATGCGTAGAATCGGGCCACCTTCTAGTATATATATATATATATATATATATATATATATATATATATATATATATATATATATATATATATATATATATATATATATATATATATATATACACACTTCGGTACTCAGTGGGGCCAGCACCAGAGGTGCTGCTTACCGACCGCTGAGAGCGGTTGTGTGATCACCAGATTCCCTGCCTGGGTCTTCCTGTGTTGTCTCTCCTCTCCAGCATCTGAATCGCTGACAGGAATGGCTGCCGGCGTTCTGTGGGGAGGAGGGGACCGTGGGCGTGCCCAAGAAAAGTGCGGGAATCTAGTGCCCCAGTGTACTGAGTGAGGAGGGAGGAGGATACAAATGTATGCTCCAGCCCTCGGCACTGACGATCTGTGCAGCGTCCCGCCCTTCCCCTGACTGGCAGGCCTGTGGGCGGGAATAAACGACACTAGGCCGCAGAAGCCGGGGACTAAAGTTATAAGCGCGGCCGCGCGGTAGTCCCCCGGCGCACTAACACCTCCAGCAGTGCTGGAAAGTGTCTGGCCCAAGCGCTCCATGCCGGCGCACTAACACACCCAGCAGTGCTGGAAAGTGTCTGGCACAAGCGCTCCATGTCCGGCGCACTAACACACCCAGCCAAGCTGGAAAGTGTATGGCACAAGCGCTCCATGCGCGATAGTCCCCGGCGCACTAACACACCCAGCAGTGCTGCAATGTGTGTGGCACCAGCGCTCCATGCGCTGTCCCCACGGGGACACAGTACCTCACAGTAGCAGGGCCTTGTCCCTGACGATACCCGGCTCCTATCCAGCAGATTCCCAGGGGCTGCGGAGGGAGCACGGTCCCAGTGCCTGGAGACCGATCCGGAACCCACTTCACCCAGAGCCGATTAAGGGATGGGGAAGGAAACAGCATGTGGCTCCTGCCTGTGTACCCGCAATGGGTACCTCAACCTTAACAACACAGCCGACAAAGTGGGGTGAGAAGGGAGCATGCTGGGGGCCCTGTTATGGGCCCTCTTTTCTTCCATCCGACCTAGTCAGCAGCTGCTGCTGACTAAGCTGTGGAGCTATGCGTGGATGTCTGCCTCCTTCGCACAAAGCATAAAAACTGAGGAGCCCGTGAGCACGGGGGGTGTATAGGCAGAAGGGGAGGGGCTTTACACTTTTAGTGTAATACTTTGTGTGGCCTCCGGAGGCATAGCTATACACCAATTGTCAATTGTCTGGGTCTCCCAATGGAGCGACAAGAAAAATTACTCATCTCTCCCCATTCTCCCGCTGCTCCAATCTTCGCAGCAGGTGTCCTGAATGTTCGGCACTGGTCTGCAGAGGCTGCGTTGAAGTGACATCATTGTGCCCTCTGCACTGAGACATCAAAGCTCATAAGCACAGGGAGAATAATGGAGGAGGGAGCCGTCAGATCATTGCTTTCAATTATATTGGCATTTATCGTTCAGTTGAACGTGCAATACAGGACGGAGGAGGGTCCAGTGCAGGCCCTGGAACTGGCCCCCTGACTCACAGGTCCCTTAGTAGCAACGTGGTCTGCCGCCATGAGCGGTACACAACTGTATATATCTTTCAATTTTAAATATAGTGTGTGTGTGTGTGTGTGTGTGTGTGTGTGTGTGTGTGTGTGTGTGTGTGTGTGTGTGTGTGTGTGTGTGTGTGTGTGTGTGTGTGTGTGTGTGTGTGTGTGTCCGCTAAAGGAATCCGCACTCTCTCATTTACAATAACGTTTTTTTGCACAGATGACCCATGTGACCCAGGGAACATCGTAGACTACGGTTTCACAGGAAAATTTAACCCTGCGCTTTACAGTTACTCTCCAAAAAATATGACTCCATTAAAGTGAATGGAGCCTGGAACTACAGTTTATTAATCTCAGCTGTGATTGGTTACTATAGTAACAAAGGACAGTGTTAGTATAAGAGGTAATAAGATGTCAGTGGGGAGACGGATAGAGAGGACAGACAGGGAAAGAAAAGAGACGGAAAGCTAGAGACAGACCGTGAACGAGACAGACCGTGAACGAGACAGACCGTGAACGAGACAGACCGTGAACGAGACAGACCGTGAACGAGACAGACCGTGAACGAGACAGACCGTGAACGAGACAGTGTGGAAATGAAAGCCACCTCACAGACCTGCATCATGCTAGTAGTGACATAGCCATGCTGTGATGTATGACAGCATGACCAAAATATCATGGAGCCCAAGGAAAAAAATAGTGGTCAAGATTTTTCACAAAATCTGCAGTAACTATATTTTATTGTAGATGATGATTATTATTATCGCACTATTTCTTGCTTGCTGCTACACAGTGTAGATATGTGAATCCTCACATCACATGCAGCAGACACAGTTGTCGACAGTCAGAATGAATGGTCATGTGACCACTCGTATGCAATCTGCACACTCTACATTCGGAGCCCAATGTGTCAATTCATATAGTGACACAGAGGGATAAGCCTGGAGAATGAATGAATGAATGAATATACATATATACATACATATACACACACGTAACTATATGACACAAACCACGCACACACACACACACACGTACCATACATACATGGCGTATATATCCACTATAGACTCACATTGGGTGCTATATATAGTCTGCCTTAGGCCCGTTTCACACGTCAGTGAAAAACAATGTAAAACATGCACATGTCCTCCGTGTGCCGTGAATCACGGCACACGTGGGTTGTCTAAGTGCAATCCGGGCTCCGTTCTCCGTGGCCCGTGATTGCACTCAGTAATCAACTCACCTGCGCCCGCTCCCCGCTCTCCATGGTGCTGATCGCTCCCGTGGTGCAGCATCCGGCTGGCGCTGACCCCCGCAGCAGCTGCTTCCGGGTCGGCTGTGTCGTGCATCATGAATATGCGCGACAATAATGAGCCGGCTCAGAAGCAGCAAGCTGCACGGGCTGCAGAGGACATCGCTGGACGCCGGGTGAGTTAAAATGTTTTTTATTTTAAAAGCACGTTTTTTTCTGGCACGTGTTTCACGGACCACACCACTGCGTGGTCCGTGGGACATCAGTGATGCCAGAAAAAAAATGGACATGTCTCCGTGCGGCAATCACGGACACGCGGGTACGCCGCACGGAGACACGTGCAGTGAAAAAAAAAAAAAAAAAAAAAAAATCACTGACGTGTGAGCAGACCCATTCATTAGAATGTGTCTGCGTATGTCAGTGATTCTGGCACGTTTTAAAAAAAGCGCAAACGTACCAGAATCACTGATGTGTGAAAGGGGCCTTACACTGTATTTATTTATCTATAAGGGGTGAGGAACATGTAACAACTCTTTCTGTTACCATTGTGGATGGGATGTGAGCTGATTGCTGTGTCACATGCTGAGAGGTCAGGTGCTGGGCAGAATACTGACAGCCATTGAATGTGCAGAGGGAGGGCAGGGGGAGTTTCTGGACACTGAGGCCGGGCAGGGGGTGGGGCTGGACACTGAGGCCGGGCAGGGGGCATTTCTGGACACTGAGGCCGGGCAGGGGGTGGGGCTGGACACTGAGGCCGGGTGGTGCCAGCTCTGACAGGTTTGGCAACCAAGAATACAGGAAATTGTCATGTTTGTTGGAGCTGAATGTAAACAGAGAGCTGCAGAGAATAAAGGGTGAATTCAAGAGGAACAAAAGTTAGAAAACTAAAAATAACAATGTAGGGGTGATTTATATGACAATACAGCACAGATTAGCTTATAAGTTTTTTTGGAGTGTATGTCGGATAACTCCTTTAACTAAAGGCACTGAACCAAAATATCCTGTGAAACATTTTAGGAATTGCAGCCATTTTTCTACAAAGTCTCCACATTTCAGGGTCCTAAAAGTAATTGGACAAAATAATTACTATACCAACTTTGTAGAGAATGCTTTGCAGCAATGACTCAAGTCTTTTGCCCATGGACGTCACCATCACTGGTTTCCTCCTTTGTCAGGCTTTGCCGCCTTTACTGCAGCGTTTTCAGTTGTTGATTCTTTCAGCTTTAAGTTTGCTCTAATCCTGTGAAATGCAGCTCGAAGGAGCTGAGATCTGGTGATGATTCGGACACTGCAAAATATTCCACTTCTTTGCTTTCTCAGAATGTTTTGGGTCATTGCCCATCTTTCCTGTGAAGCACTGTCCAATCATTGCTGCATTTGGTTGAATCTGAACAGAAAGTCTCGCCCTGTACAATTCAGAATTCATCCAGCTGCTTCTGTCTTCAGTCACATCATCAATAACCACTAGTGCCCCCAGGGCCACTGGGAGCCCTCCATGCCCGGCCATCACACCGCCTCCGCCATGTGTTACAGAGGACGTACTGTGCTCCGGATCAGGAGCCGTTCCAAGCCTTCTCCAGACTTTCTTCTTCTCATCATTCTGGTACAGGTTGATCTTGGTTTCTTCTGTCCTCTGCTGCTTTTCTAGAACTAGGCAACTTCTTTAAATGTTTTTTCCGCAATGTCTTATCTGTCCTTTCTATATTTCAGGTTGACTAATGATTTGCACCTTGTGGTGACCCCTCTGTATGTCTTCTCATGAAGTCTTCTCCTTATGGTACACTTAGATGCTGAAACATACTGCCTAGAGAAGGTTCTTTTCTAGGGGGGGATGCAGCGAAAAGAGAACTTTGTTTACTTACCGTAAATTATTTTTCTTATAGTTCCATATTGGGAGACCCAGACATTGGGTGTATAGCTTCTGACTCCGGAGGACACACAAAGTACTACACTAAAAAGTGTAGCTCCTCCCTCCGAGCATATACACCCCCTGGATAACCAGATCTAGCCAGTTTAGTGCAAAAGCTGAAGGAGAATAGCCACCCACAAGTAAAGACAGAGCAAGAACAGGAACAACCGGAGCCTCTGTCTACGACAACAGCCGGTGATAACACGCGGAACAAGAAACTGCCAACAGGCAACAGGGAGGGTGCTGGGTCTCCCAATACGGAACTATAAGAAAAAGAATTTACGGTAAGTAAACAAAATTCTCTTTTTCTTTATCGTTCCTATGGGAGACCCAGACATTGGGACGTCTCAAAGCAGTCCATGGGTGGGAATAAACAGAAAACTGAGAAGTAGGTGGAGCCTAACTTCACAAATGGGCGACAGCCGCCTGAAGGATGCGTCTGCCCAAGCTCGCATCTGCCGAAGCATGAGCATGCAATTGGTAGTGTTTTGAAAAGGTATGCAGGCTAGTCCAAGTGGCAGCCTGACAGACTTGCTGAGCCGTAGCCTGGTGCCTGAAAGCCCAAGAGGCACCGACAGCTCTGGTCGAGTGTGCCTTGATCCCCGGCGGGGGAGGCACCTGAGTACTCTGGTAGGCATCGGAAATGGCCGGCCTAATCCAACGAGCTAAGGTCGGCTTAGAAGCCGAGAGGCCCTTACGCCGACCTGTGGTTAGCACAAAAAGAGAGGTGCACCGCCTAAGAACAGCGGTGCGAGACACATAGATCCGGAGCGCCCGCACCAGATCCAGAGTATGCAACGCTTTTTCAAAGCGATGAACAGGAGCCGGACAAAAGGAAGGCAGGGAAATGTCCTGGTTAAGGTGGAAAGGAGAAACCACCTTAGGGAGAAAGTCTGGAGTCGGACGGAGAACCACCTCGTCTTGATGAAAAACCAAAAAAGGTGACTCCGAAGAGAGCGCAGCCAAATCAGAGACTCTCCTGAGGGAAGTTATGGCCACTAGAAAATAAATAAGAAATAACGTTTGGAACTCCATTCTATGTCTGAACTGGGTGCAAAAACCTAAAAAAACATCACTATGGGGAGATAAGGTATGCACACCAGTGACTATGTAAGGGGAATACATGTAATAGCAGAAACTGCTGTGTGAATACTGACATGAAAAATTCAATAGCTATATGTAAGAATGAAATTTGAAAAATGGAACCTGCATTACTGCCATGAATATATGAATAAAGAGAAATTTAGCTACTGAATTGATCAATGCAATAGAGCCCCAACACTACGCCAAAGTATTTCTCTACGTTGGGGTCCCTAGCTTGTGTGTGTCCTCTCATGCAGTTAAAAAACTTACCGTGTATGGGAAGCTGAGACCCAGGCTATATATAACCTAAAAAAACCCATAGTGATGTTTTTTTTAGGTTTTTGCACCCAGTTCAGACATAGAATGGAGTTCCAAACGTTATTTCTTATTTGTTAGTAGTTTTTCGTTTGTGAACCCTCCCCATACACACCTATTGCCAATCCATATCATACGCATAAATAGCCTGGGTCTCAGCTTCCCATACACTGTAAGTTTTTTAACTGCATGAGAGGACACACACAAGCTAGGGACCCCAACGTAGAGAAATACTTTGGCGTAGTGTTGGGGCTCTATTGCATTGATCAATTCAGTAGCTAAATTTCTCTTTATTCATATATTCATGGCAGTAATGCAGGTTCCATTTTTCACATTTCATTCTTACAAATAGCTATTGAATTTTTCATGTCAGTATTCACACAGCAGTTTCTGCTATTACATGTATTCCCCTTCCATAGTCACTGGTGTGCATACCTTATCTCCCCATAATGGCCACTAGAAAGACCACTTTCTGTGAAAGACGAGACAAAGAAACCTCCCTAAGAGGCTCAAAGGGGGGTTTCTGCAAGGCCGTGAGGACCAGATTGAGGTCCCAGGAATCCAAGGGCCGCCGGTAAGGCGGAATGATGTGAGACGCGCCCTGCATGAAGGTGCGCACCTGAGCCAGCCAGGCGATACGACGCTGGAACAACACTGACAGAGCCGAGACTTGTCCCTTGAGGGATAGTCCTAGCTGCAGACCGGACTGTAGAAAGGACAGAAGGGTCGGCAAGGAAAAAGGCGAAGGAGCATGGCCGGAAGAGCGACACCAGGACAGGAAAATTCTCCAGGTCCTGTGATATATTTTGGCCGAGGAAGACTTCCGAGCCAGAGTCATAGTGGAGATGACTTCAGGGGGGATACCGGAAGCCGTCAAGATCCAGGACTCAAGAGCCACGCCGTCAATCTGAGAGCCGCAGAATTCTGGCGGAGAAACGGACCTTGTGAGAGAAGGTCTGGACGGTCCGGAAGATGCCACGGCACCTCTACGGACAGATGGAGCAGGTCTGGGTACCAAGCTCGCCTGGGCCAGTCCGGAGCAATGAGGATGACCCGACGGCCCTCCATTCTGATCTTGCGCAGAACTCTGGGCAAGAGAGCTAGAGGGGGAAACACGTAAGACAGACGAAACTGGGACCAATCTTGAACCAGAGCGTCCACTGCAAAGGTCTGGGGATCGTGGGAACGAGCCACGTAAACCGGAACCTTGTTGTTGTGCCGGGATGCCATTAGATCCACTTCCGGAGTGCCCCACTTGCGGCAGATTGACTGAAACCCTGCCGGATGCAGGGACCACTCGCCACTGTCCACGGTTTGACGGCTGAGATAATCTGCTTCCCAGTTTTCCACGCCTGGGATGTGGACTGCGGATATGGTGGACTTTGAGTCCTCCGTCCATTGAAGGATGCGTTAAACCTCCAACATTGCCAGGCGGCTGCGTGTCCCGCCTTGGTGATTTATGTAGGCAACCGCTGTCGCGTTGTCTGACTGGACTCGGATGTGCTTGCCCGCCAAAAGGTGGTGAAAGGCTAGGAGCGCTAGAAGCACAGCTCTGGTTTCCAGCACATTGATCGAGAGGGCTGATTCGGACGGAGTCCAAGTGCCCTGTGCTCGGTGGTGGAGACATACCGCTCCCCAGCCGGATAGACTGGCATCCGTGGTGAGGATCACCCAGGACGGGGCCAGGAAGGAGCGTCCCTGAGACAGAGAGAGGGGCCGAAGCCACCACTGAAGTGAGCCCCTGGTCTGTGGCTACAGAGCCACTAGCCTGTGCAAGGAGGAAGTCCGCTTGTCCCAACAGCGGTGAATGTCCAGCTGTAGAGGACGCAGATGGAACTGGGCAAAGGGAACAGCCTCCATTGACGCCACCATCTGACCAAGCACCTGCATTAGGTGCCTGATGGAATGACGGCGGGGCCTCAGCAGAGAGCGCACCGCCAGATGGAGGGACTGCTGTTTGACTAAGGGCAGCTTCACAAGTACCGGCAGAGTCTCGAACTGCATCCCTAGGTACGTGAGCCTCTGGGTCGGAGTCAGAGTGGATTTGGGCAGATTGACAAGCCATCCGAATTGGGCTAGAGTGGCGAGAGTGAGCGAGACACTCCGCTGACAGTCTGCGCTGGATGAAGCCTTGACTAGAAGGTCGTCCAGGTAAGGAATCACTGCCAACCCCTGGAGGTGCAGAACCGCAACCACTGCTGCCATGACCTTCGTGAATACTCGAGGGGCCGTGGCTAACCCGAAGGGGAGAGCCACGAATTGGAAATGTTCCTCTCCGATTGCAAAACGTAGCCAACGCTGGTGTGAAACTGCAATTGGCACATGCAGATAGGCATCTCTGATGTCGATGGATGCTAGGAAATCTCCTTGGGTCATTGAGGCAATGACTGATCGCAGAGACTCCATGCGAAAATGCCGCACCTGAACATGCTTGTTGAGAAGCTTGAGATCCAGGAGGGGCCGGAAGGAACCGTTTTTTTTGGTGACTAGGAAGAGATTTGAGTAGAAACCTCTGAACCGTTCCCGGGCGGGAACCGGAACAATTACTCCGTTGGCCTGCAAGGATGCCACGGCCTGAGAGAAGGCGGAAAGTTGACAGAAAAATAATCTGTTTGGCGGGCTGGAAGAGAATTCTATCCTGTAGCCGTGGGAGATGATATCCCGCACCCACTGATCGGAGACGTGTTGAAACCACACGTCGCCAAAGTGGGAGAGCCTGCCACCGACTAAGGACGTTGCTGGCGCGGCCAGATAGTCAAGAGGAGGCTGCCTTAGTGGCAGCAGCTCCTGCGGTCTTTTGTGGACGCGCCTTTGTGCGCCAGTTGGGTTTTTGGTCCTTGGCTGAGTTAGTGGCCGAGGCCGAGGGCTTAGAGGATGACCAGTTGGAGGAACGAAAGGAACGAAACCTCGACTGGTTCCTAGCCTGGGCAGGTTTCCTGGTTTTGGTTTGTGGCATGGAAGTACTCTTCCCGCCAGTAGCTTCCTTAATAATTTCATCCAGTTGTTCACCGAATAGCCTGGATCCAGCAAAAGGGAGCCCAGCAAGATACTTCTTTGAAGAAGAAGCATCTGCCTTCCACTCTCGAAGCCACAAGATCCTGCGGATAGCGAGGGAATTAGCCGAAGCCACCGCAGTGCGGTGAGAAGCCTCCAGCATGGCAGACATGGCATAGGATGAAAAAGCTGAAGCTTGGGAAGTCAAGGCAACCATTTCGGGCATAGATTCCCTGGTGAGGGAAAGCATCTCCTCTAGAGAAGCAGAGATGGCTTTGAGAGCCCACACTGCTGCAGAAGATGGGGAGAACGAGGCCCCTGCCGCGTCATATACAGATTTGGCCAGAAGGTCAACCTGGTGGTCAGTGGAATCCTTAAGAGAGGTGCCATCAGCCACTGATACAACGGTCCGGGCTGAGAGTCTAGACACCGGAGGGTCTACCTTTGGTGAATGAACCCACTCCTTGACCACCTCAGGTGGAAAGGGAAAACGGTCATCAGAACCACGCTTTGGAAAGCATTTGTCAGGACAGGCCCTGGGCTTGGTCACAGTGGCCTGAAAACTGGAGTGGTTAAAGAACACACTCCTTGTCCTTTTAGGCAAGGTAAACTGGTGCTTTTCTGCCAGAGAGGGTTGCTCCTCTGATACTGGCGGATTGAGGTCCAGTACAGAATTAATGGACGCAATCAAATCACTAACATCTGAGTCACTTTCGGACAGATCAATGGGGCACATGGAGGTAGCTTCCGAGCCCCCCGTAAAGGCATCCTCCTCGTCCTGCGAGTCAGCTCTTGAATCAGAGCCGCGGGACGAGGAAGGAGAGGGGACCCTGCGTCTCCTTTTAGGAGGAGGACGGGGTCTGGGACCAGATGAAGAATCCTCTGTGAGCTCCGCCGAGAGAGCCCTAGCAGCAGAGGCGCCCTGAGAAGGGGGCTGATGCATGTTCAGCAAAGTCCGGGACAGCTGTCCCATGGAGTCGGCAAAAGACTGGGAGATTGACCTAGAGAAGGATTCTACCCAAGCCGGGGGTTCAGCCACCGGAGCCGGAGCAGCCGGAGGGACCACTGTGGGTGCGATTCCAGGCTGAGGCATTGAGCAGGCATCACAATGTGGATATGTGCTCGGTTCAGGCAGCACGAGCTTACATGCAGTGCATATTGAGTATAGCCTTGCAGCCTTGCTCCTCGTGTGAGACATGCTGCTGAAGTGGGGGCTCTGAGCCAGAATGACCCCCAGAGAGTATATAAGAAGGTCCACAACCGGAGGTTGTGGCTTACCAGACCGATTGTGTGCCCTCCAGATCCCACAGCCCGGACCCCCAAGCCGCTTAGCAGGGATGCTGCAGCCAGCGCTGATCCAGAGAAAAAACGCTGAGAAAATGGCGCCGGAGCGAGGAGAGGGGGCGGGACCTGCTCTGAGAGCGGGATCTGGAGGGCCAAGGAGATTTACAGGGGAAGGCCTAAGCCACACGGCGAGAAAAACAGTGCGAGTGGAGTGCGATAAAACAAAGCATTCCCCTCGGACCAATTCTAGCCTGTGTGTCAGCACACATGGGCGATTATTTTCTCAGCCCTAATCAGACTGAGAAAACAAATCGCAGCATGTTGCGATTGTAAGCCGAGTCTCTTTCTCTCGCACCCATTCAAGTGAATGGGGCGAGAGAAAAATCGCACTGCACTCGCGGTACACTGGTGTACCGCTAGTGCAGTGCGAGAATGGCAAAAGCCGGCTACGCAGAAGAGAGGGAGAGAAATCCCTCCCTCCCCTCCTGAGTGCCGGCCCGCCCCCCGCAGCTGAGGTCTGCTCGCACGAACGGACCTCAGTTGCAAGGACACATGCATGACACTCGGCTCTGCTGTACTGCCAGCAGGAGCAGAGTGTCATGCAAGGGGATCGCAGTAGTCCCCGTGTGGCCCCAGCCTAAGGGACATGTACTCAGAGAGGAGTGTCCCTCCCCTGTGCCGAATGGCCGCTGGGCGGAGCCGCACTGTCCCTCTGCATGACTGACATGCGAAGGCAGTGAAATCGAAAGTAGGCCTCCGGCGAAGCCGGGGCCTAAATGTAAGCGATGCGGCCGGCGCGCAGGCACCATCGGCGCGGTTCTCAGGAGACAACCAGAGAACCGGCCGGAAATGTCAGAAAAGTTACACAGCACACTCTCCCACCATAATAAAGTACAGGGACCCCCCGAATATAACCGTCTCAGGTACTTAGCTTGCTGAGACGCAGGGCCATGTCCCTGGGGATGAGTGCTCCGTCCAGCAGGATCCTGAAGGGCTGCGGATGGAGACCGGTCTCCTGCAAAGCATGGAGAACCGTGCTGGCTCCCACTTCAAGCCAGAGACCGAGGGATGGTGAAGGAGCGTGGCATGTAAGGCTCCAGCCTTGGAATCAACCTTAACAGCACCGCCGACACAGTGGGGTGAGAAGGGACATGCCGGGAGTCCAGGCTTGGACCCGCTTTTCTTCAAAAACTTTCCAAAAATGAAAAATCAGATGAGAATGCATGTGTGGATGTATGCCTCCTGAACACAAAGCAATGAACTGGCTAGATCTGGTTATCCAGGGGGTGTATATGCTCAGAGGGAGGAGCTACACTTTTTAGTGTAGTACTTTGTGTGTCCTCCGGAGGCAGAATCTATACACCCAATGTCTGGGTCTCCCATAGGAATGATAAAGAAATGTTTTTTTCTTTACCATGGGAAGGATTCCATGATCATCCACCTCTCTGGTCTTCCATGGATGTCCAGCCCATTTTGAGTTCCCAGCTCACCAGTGCAAATATTTATTTTTTTTTTGTAAAATGTACCAAACTAACCTCTAACATTTCTTTTATCTCCCTGATTTATTTTTTTATTTTCTTTCAGTCTAATGATGATCTGATTCTCTCCCATTGAGAGCTCCTTTGACCGCATATTGTAGATTCACAGCAACAACTTTTAAATGCAAATACCACACCTGGAATCAGCTCCAAACCTTTTACCTGCTTAACTGATGATGGAATTACAAGGGAATAGCCCATTAAAGAAGAGCTTTTGAGATAATTGTCCAATTACTTTTGGTCCCTTTGAAAAAGAGACAACTACATATAAAGAGGTGCAAGTCCTAAACCCTTACTGCAATTAGGATGTGAACACCCTCAAATTAAGGCTGAGAAACTCCCCTTTAAGCCCATGTTGATTAAATAACTTATATTGAAAATGTTTTTGGTAAACAGCTAAAATGCCAAAACTTGTGTCACTGTGCGTGAATTAGGAATAAACCCCGTACCTCTGAAGAGACTCTTGTTTCCTCTTCTCCCGCTCTCGGATGAGATTTTCTTCTTCGGCTTCCAGTCTACTAGAAGACACCAAACAAAATAAAACCCAATGTGGCGGAATAAGAGATGTCAGTTCCTCTTTGAGCAGCTATTTTAGAGATTAGTGAATGTATCTGATCTAGTCCTAGCGGTCGGTCTGCACCTCATACCTCCGTTATTAACGTGCAGACTCCAGAGCTGCATTCTAAATTCAGCTGGTGGGTGATCATCAATCAGCACCATGCTGAGAAACGTACCTCTAATAGTGCAGCTGCTTGCTGTCAGTGACTGAAACATTCTCACAGATCCTCGAAGACTGTCAGCACAAAATGACTGTTCAAACCTAGAACAGGCACTCTGTGCCCCCTTGGCGTCACCAAATAGTTCAGTGCACCTTCCCACCTACTTGTTTCCCCCCCCCCTCTATTCCGATTGACAGCTCTGGCTTTATAGAGCCAGAGAAGGGTGGAAATAGATGGAAAACAAGTAGATGGGAAGGTGGTCACAGCGCTTGGCTGTGCAAAATGCTCCCTGTTGGTATTCAATGTACTAGGTAACTCCTCTGCTGGGTTTTTATCCTTTTCCCCTTAGGACTCTGCGGAGCTCCTCTCCACTTCAGCTGCAAATCATCTGTATTTCCCCTTGGGTTTAAATACCCTCATTGTCCCCAGACTGGTGCTGGTGATATTTAGTCCCTTCACAAGCTCTGGATGCAAGCAGACGGCTTGTACTCATCTGTAGGATCGTTGCGGCTCTTTGCTTAACTTATTCCTGAGACATGTGAAGATGAGTAGTTAATGCATTTTCCCCCGTGTGTCCTCCTTGTGTCTTTAGTGGGGTTGACAAAGAGCTCATCCCACCCGTCCCCTCTTTAAGGCCCAGCTCTAGGGTCAGATATCCGGCTCGGCACATATTTACAGAACCCATTTAAGGTGGTGAAGGACTCTAGGAGCCAGTAGTAGGTTTGGTCTCCCCATTCCCTAGAGGTAGGGTTCCCCTTTCGCTCGGTACTCTTCCCCTCCCCCCCCCCCCCCCCCATTATACCTAGGGTAATAACTATATGCCCACACCTTGATGCACTGAGAGCTTATACTTGGTTTGTACAGTCGTTCTGTGCTGAAAAACTCCCTTCATACTAAGCATTGTCAGGCTTATACATTTTACCTGCCCTGATCTATTGGAGAAGCTTCCATAGATGGCATACTACTGAAGCAAACCATCAGCTGTGAGCATAGCAAGGTGTTTATGGACAAGTGACAGCAGAGATCATGAAATTGATAAATGAGCATAACCTAGAAACTGGTCCCATTATGTCATTCGCTTCCATTTGTAAAGTATAGAAGCACGGTCTGATAGCGCTCTATCAGACCGTGCTTCTATACTTTACTGCTGATCTTCCCCCCTGTGGGTTCACGGCAAGAGCTGCTTGATACGGAGGTCAGATTACCAGAGACGCCCAGTGATCTGTCATGTGACCAGCTCCTCAGGAAATTGCTTCCCTGGATGGACATCGTGGGCTAACAGGTCAGAAGATCACTGACACCACACTCCTGCCTTATACCGTAGTTGTGCGAGGGCTGCACAACCACATCAGGTGAGCAGATTCCTTTTCTTCTCCTCACCGCTATCTCCCAGACCCTTCACATGCGCTCCCTTGTTTAATTTTTATCCATTCGCTTCCATTTAACCAAGACACAAGCATCTTGAAATAGTGGCCAAGGTAGTACATGCCAGATCAACACTTGCTGTAGGGCCCAGTTAAGATTTGCCTTTTCCCCGTTCCTCAGGGGCGGTGTCAGAAGGCTCCTCCCCTCCACTGGAGACACAATTGGTCAATGAGGATAGGAAGTACTAGCTCCTCATTTTCTCTTCTAATTTAAAGGGACTTTTCAGCCAGATTACTGTTAAGCTATGTGGCCTGAGAATGTTATGAGCTAAGATACTGTGATTTATGAAAAGTGGGGTACTTTTTTTGGTATGAGTGCCACACTGTTAAAATGAACCAACTCTATGGGCTGCAATAAAACTCAAAAGGTTATTACCAGCTGAGACATTTATGGCAGGGACCATACACTACATTGGAGATAGTCCTGTGTATGTGACCAGCTCCACCTCAACTCCTTATTGGAGAGCCAGACAGGGGCTAGGGGACCCCCATTCTGTCAAAATAGGTGGGTCACAAGAATGTTGACAGAATATGAATAACCTATAATTACCTTAAACCGTAACCAAAGATGCACAGAAATAAATTCAAATTGATAAAAGATAGGCATGTATATGGCACCGTAAAATTATTTACATACACACTAATATATATATATATATATATATATATATATATATATATATATATATATATATATATATATATATATATATATATATATATATATATATATATATATATATATATATATATATATATATATATATATATATATATATATATATATATATATATATATATATATTAGTGATAACACGCTCCGGGATCGCCTTTGCTGGGTTCAAAGGGCACGTATTCACCTCAGGCAGACAGCCGAATTCAAGGTGTAACTGACGCTTGGTCAGGTTTATTGCAGTGAAGCATAAACAAAAAGAAAAAAAACACCAACAAAATAAATCCTTGCCTGTCCGGCACTAACTATACACGGTGTTATCCTAACTACCAACTGGAGGGCTTCTCCCTTCCAGCTAAACCATACAAACATCAGGCACTGCTCCTCACAAGTGTCTCCTACACAGACAGGCTTACTGAGTTCCCAGATGGAGACCCTCCCCCAACTTCCCAGATTCCTTTTACCTCCGTCCTTCACCTCCCATTAATCCATTAGTAGCCAGGTGATCCTGGCCAGGCTAAGTCACATAGGACCGATACCGGGGTGAGATATACCTGCCCTCATCCACTAATCCCACATGAGTCTCACATATCCCCCCCCTCTGCTCAGACCACTGCAGCTGAGCAACAGCACCCACAAAACAGTGCACACGAGACAGGGCATCAGCATTCCCCATCCGCACCCCCGGGCGGTGCTCCACTGTAAAACGGAAGGCCTGAAGTGCAAGGAACCACCGGGTCACTCGGCCATTCCGTTCCTTATTCAAGTGCATCCACTTGAGAGGGGCATGGTCAGTGATCAGCCGGAACTTCCTTCCAATCAAGTAATATTTAAGGGACTCTAGAGCCCACTTAATGGCTAAGCATTCTTTTTCCACTATGGCATAGTTGCGTTCATGCTTATTAAGTTTCCGACTAAGATAAAGGACCGGATGTTCCTCTCCGTCCTTCAGTTGTGACAATACAGCCCCTATACCGGCATCAGAAGCGTCCGTTTGGACCACGAACTCGCTGCGGAAGTCAGGAGTCATTAGCACAGGTTGAGAGCAAAGAGCTAGTTTTAAGTTATGGAAGGCTTCTTCGGCTGCCGTGGTCCATTTGATCATGACAGAGTCTTTCCCTTTGGTAAGGTCCGTCAGGGGAACAGCGGTAGCCGCGAAATTGGGAATGAACCGTCGGTAGTAGCCAGCTATTCCCAAAAATGCTCTCACCTGCTTCTTGTTGACTGGTTGCGGCCATTTCTGAATGGCTTGTATCTTGTCAATCTGGGGTTTAACAATTCCCCTCCCAATTACGTATCCCAAATACCGGGCTTCTTCCAGCCCGATATGACATTTCTTGGGGTTTGCTGTTAGACCCGCCTCCCGCAGGTCCTCAATCACAGCCTCTAGTTTCTGGAGGTGCGTCTCCCAGTCCAGGCTGTAAATGACTATGTCATCCAAATACGCAGAAGCATACTGCCTATGGGGCCTCAGGACTCGGTCCATCAACCTTTGAAAGGTTGCCGGTGCCCCGTGTAGTCCAAACGGCATATACACATACTGGTATAAACCTTCCGGTGTAGAAAACGCGGTTTTCTCTTTAGCGGCCTCTGTTAGCGGGATCTGCCAATAGCCCTTCGTTAAGTCTAGGGTCGTGATATACCGGGCTTTTCCAAGCCGATCTATTAATTCATCGACCCGTGGCATAGGGTATGCATCAAATTTGGAGACCGCATTTAATCTCCTGAAGTCATTGCAGAATCTAATGGAGCCGTCTGGTTTCGGTATTAACACAATCGGACTCGACCAGGCGCTATGCGATTCCTCGATTACACCTAACTCCAACATGGTCTTCACTTCTCGGGAGACAGCTTCCCGCCGAGCCTCCGGTATTCGGTAGGGCTTTACCTGAACTGTTACCCCAGGCTCTGTTATGATGTCATGTTTAATGAGAGTGGTCTGCCCGGGCTTTTCCGAGAAAAACTCGCGATTGTTGATTACAAACTGCTTGACGTCGGTCTTTTGCCGCTCCGACAGAGTCTCCGCCGTCCCGACATCCGGTATGGTCTGCTTGCAGACCGGAAGGGCCAGACCTGCTGACAGAGCTGGACGGTCCTTCCAGGGTTTTATCAGATTCACGTGATAAATCTGTTCAGGCTTCCTTTTACCAGCCTGGTACACTTTGTAGTTTACCTCACCCACCCGTTCCTTAATTTCAAAGGGGCCTTGCCACTTTGCCAGAAATTTGCTTTCTGCCGTGGGGACCAGGATCAACACCCTATCTCCGGGTGCAAAAGTACGGATCTTGGCCCCCCTATCATAAATCCTTTTCTGTGCTCCTTGAGCCTGTATCATATGCTCTTTAACGATGGGCATCACCGCCGCAATACGGTCCTGCATTTGGGTTACATGGTCTATTACGCTTTTGAACGGGGTGACCTGTCCCTCCCAGGTTTCTTTAGCGACATTTAACAGTCCACGGGGACGTCGGGCGTACAGAAGCTCGAAAGGAGAGAACCCGGTGGAAGACTGGGGCACCTCCCGGATGGCAAAAAGCAAATACGGGAGTAAGTAGTCCCAGTTCTTCCCGTCCTTGTCTATCGCCTTACGGAGCATCTGTTTCAAAGTTTTGTTAAACCGTTCGACCAGTCCGTCCGTTTGAGGGTGATACACGGAGGTGCGTAACTGTGCTATTTGTAACAGCCTGCAGAGTTCTTTCATTACTTTAGACATAAAGGGGGTTCCTTGGTCTGTGAGTATTTGTTTTGGGACACCAACCCGACTAAACACATGGACCAGCTCCTTGGCAATGGTCTTGGTGGCCGTGTTACGCAAAGGGATGGCCTCGGGGTAACGAGTGGCATAATCCAAGATGACAAGGATGTGCTGGTGTCCTCGTGCAGACTTGGGGAGGGGTCCAACTAAATCCATCCCAATTCTCTCAAATGGGATCTCGATGATAGGCAGAGGTACTAAGGGGCTACAGAAACGGGGCCTAGGCGCAGAGATTTGGCAGTCAGGACAAGACTCGCAATAGGTGCGAATATCGTGATGCATGCCGGGCCAAACAAAACAGTGTAATATCCTTTCGGTAGTTTTCTGGACCCCCAGGTGTCCCCCCATCATGTGTCCGTGTGCCAGGTCCAGCACTCTCCGCCTGTAGGCTCTCGGCACAACCAATCGTTGTACTGTGTCATCCCCCTTCTTCTCTATCTGATAGAGAAAGTCATTCTCCAGGGCCATGTAGGGGTAAGACAGCCTAGTACCTGCATCCACCTGCACCCCGTTTATCATTTTAACATTTTTTATAGCCTGAGAAAGGGTAGGATCTCTCATTTGCTCACTTTGGAAGTCATCTTTCTGGACTTCCAAATTCAGCCAAGAGGAAGGGGGACAGCCACCCGTGTCCGCCTCTGCCCCGGGTTCATCGGAATCACCCGCCAGAACTGAAAAGGGGAACTGGGGGTTGTTTTCAGCGGATTCCTCCTCTGAACCCTCTTGTGGGGCATCCTCTAGTGGCTCCGGGCCCACACAAGGTGTGGGAGAAGGATCATCCGTGCGGCTACCCTGGGGTACTAATTGGTTCTCCCACAACTGCCAGAAGTGGGGAAAATCCCTGCCCAAAATGATATCATGCAATAGTGCTGGTACTAGTCCCACCTTATGATGCACAGACCCATAGGGCGTAGTAATGCAGGAGACCGTTGTGAGGTACGAGCAGGTGTCTCCATGCACACATGTCACAGAAAATTTATCTGACGGTCCCATCGGGACTGCCACCAGACTGGCCTTTACCAGAGTCACCACACTTCCCGAGTCTAATAGTGCAACAACAGTATTGCCATCAATGGACACTTCACACAGGTGTTTTTTCATATCGCCTTGACATGCAGCAACACACACTACCCGTGCAACCATAGCCCTGCGTTTTTCAAAGTCCGTGACATCACACTGCATCGGTTCTGCAGTTACTGGACAGTTTGCAGCAATGTGGCCCGCCTCCTGGCAGCGGAAACACCTCACGGGCCCCTTGCTAAGACCATAGTTTGGCACCTTAGCCCTCACAGGGCCAGCAGTCCTGTTTTCCTCCTCCACTGCCTTAGGATATTTTCCTCCTCCCCATGACCCTGGAACAGTCTTACCAGATCCTCGTCGAGAAGGGGAAGAGCGAGGATGTGTAGCATCGTCCATAAGTCCTTCTGCCAAGGAATAACGCTCCACTAGATCCACTAGCTGATCCGCTGTCGTGGGGTTTCCATGGCTTACCCACCTCTTCAGACATGGCGGTAGAGCTCTTAGGTATTTATCAAGAACGATTCTTTGTACCATCTCTGGCGCCGTCAGAACCTCGGGCTGTAGCCATTTCTTGGTCAAGTGAATGAGGTCAAACATCTGTGACCGCGGTGGTTTATCGGGCTGATAAGTCCATTGATGAACTCTCTGTGCTCGCACGGCCGTCGTCACTCCCAGCCGGGCAAGGATCTCGGCTTTTAGTTTATCAAAGTCGTGCGCGGCTTCAGGCTCAAGATCAAAGTAGGCTTTTTGTGCCTCACCTGCCAGAAACGGTGCAAGCAAGTCGGCCCATCGCTCCTTTGGCCACTTTTCCCGCTCCGCCGTCCGTTCAAACGTGGTCAGGTAAGCTTCCACATCGTCCTCTGTGGTTAATTTCTGCCAGCACCGACTCACATGAATCACCCTCTGGTCAGCCTCCGCATTACTCTCCGGTACGGTCGCCAGACGCTGCGCCACCTGCTGCAAAAGTTGGCGGTCTTTAACCGTCGATTCCACCAGTTCCTTCAACTGTGCCGACATCAAGCGATTTGCCTCTTGCTGCACAGCTGCGGATTGTACCAGCGCTTTCACCACGTCATCCATTATGATGCGCTGTAACGTGCTGCCCGCGTTCTCCACCACAATGTGATAACACGCTCCGGGATCGCCTTTGCTGGGTTCAAAGGGCACGTATTCACCTCAGGCAGACAGCCGAATTCAAGGTGTAACTGACGCTTGGTCAGGTTTATTGCAGTGAAGCATAAACAAAAAGAAAAAAAAACACCAACAAAATAAATCCTTGCCTGTCCGGCACTAACTATACACGGTGTTATCCTAACTACCAACTGGAGGGCTTCTCCCTTCCAGCTAAACCATACAAACATCAGGCACTGCTCCTCACAAGTGTCTCCTACACAGACAGGCTTACTGTGTTCCCAGATGGAGACCCTCCCCCAACTTCCCAGATTCCTTTTACCTCCGTCCTTCACCTCCCATTAATCCATTAGTAGCCAGGTGATCCTGGCCAGGCTAAGTCACATAGGACCGATACCGGGGTGAGATATACCTGCCCTCATCCACTAAACCCACATGAGTCTCACAATATATATATATATATATATATATATATATATATATATATATATATATATATATATATATATATATATATATATATATATATATATATATATATATATATATATATATATATATATATATATATATATATATATATATATATATATATATATATATATATATATATATATATATATATATATATATATATATATATATATATATATATATATATATATAGCACACATATATACATGTACACACACAAAAAAAAATTATTTATTTTTTTACTTACAGCCGTGAACTTGAACTCTTTCGACAGTAGCAACAGTAACAGCAGCAAACTATTATACTCAGCAGGAGGACTCCGGCCACCACCGCCATTGCGATGATTAATGCTTCGAAGTTTACTGAAAGAAGAAGGGAGGGGGGGACAAATTACAAAAATGATAGGCTGGTACATGCACAGGGTAAGAGGTGGTCAAGCTATAAAAAAAGTCAACGATTGTGATCATTACATCCAAGATAATATAGAATCCTTACACGAGATCTCCAACAAAAATGTATCATTGGAGAGAAAATGCTCAGGATTCTGTGTCTCCGTGGCAACAGACTACAAAAGACAAAACACTGTAGTCTGGATTCTACAGGCAACCCCCACCTGTCCTTTGTATACACACGGTACATTAGCAAGATGTACTGGATAAATATAATTTCTATGACCGAGGTATCAGCCTATAAAATAAAAATTAGAATTTATTCTAGGTGGCTTTATCATTTTTAGATACATGAGAAAAAAACAAAACAAAAACCTATGACGGTAGAGTTTCCCTTTGTTGAGGATTTGCATACAAAATGTAATTTTTTTATGGCGACATTTTTGGTAACAGGAAATTGAGCAATATTGGTTTTCACACTACTAATTAACTTCTCATAAACATTATTATTGCTCCTATGTGCTGATAGAACGGCAGCTTCCAAAAAGAAACTAGTGAGGAGGAAACAAGTAATATGGCGGCACAAAGCAGAAAAATGCCAACGTTTTTATAAAAGTTTTCTGCAGTTTCAGGCATCAGTAACATAGTCCTTTAGAGCTGAAGGTTTAATGGTGTCCGTCTGTAGTGATGGGATCCGGGAGAACGCACCGCTGCCCAGTGACAGGGGATCAGCAGTGTCCCCATCCTCCGCATCCACAGCGTTACACTTGGAAAATCTCTAATAGAGAAAGCGCAGGTGGAGAAGACAGAAGTGATGAGCTGCGAGATGTCACCGATCTGCACCCGCTGGACCGAAATTGTCATATTAGATCCGGCACCAATCTACAATGGGATCTGTAATACAACCTCAGGCTCTCCGGCTGTGACCATACTACAACTCTCAGCAGGCTCCATCTTAAGGGGACTGCGACCTAATAGGAAGTTTGTCATATTATATATATATATATATATATATATATATATATATATATATATATATATATATATATATATATATATATATATATATATATATATATATATATATATATATATATATATATATATATATATATATATATATATATATATATATATATATATTTTATTATTTAAGATCTTTTTTTCAGGTTCAAGATTAAGATATTACATAATATACATAATGTATAAAATAGCCTTTTATCTGGAACCTGTTTTGCACAAAGTGGCATGTTGCATTTAAAGGTCACCCAAGAAATAAAAATATTCAGGGATGGGTTCCTGGTCTGGGTATGAGACTGGAGTACACTTGTGCAAACACAAAAAAAACAAATGCAACTTTTTTGGAAGTGATGAATCAACTAAAAACATCTGGATACCCCAAATATAGAAAAAAAATTTTTTTTTGGAAAAATAGGCTTTAAAATGTCACAAAGTTACATAGTTACATAGTTACATAGTTACATAGTTACTTAGGTTGAAAAAAGACCTAAGTCCATCTAGTTCAACCTTCCTCCACCAGTTCTACATTTAGTCACTAAATCACTTATAACCAACAATGTTGTGTACTGAGGAAATCATCCAGCCCTGATATAAAAGCTGTTATAGTATCTGCCATTACTACCTCTTGTGGTCGGCATTCCACAGTCTGACTGCTCTAACTGTAAAGAACCCTTTCCTATTTAGCTGTCGGAATCGCTTTTCTTCCACTCGCAGTGAGTGCCCCCTGGTCCTTAGTATTGTTTTCGGAAGAAATAAGTCATGTGCCAGTCCTTTATATTGACCACACATGTATTTATACATATAAATGAGATCTCCTCTGAGACGTCTTTTTTCTAAGCTAAACATATCTAACTTTTTCAACCTGCCATCATACGGGCGGCCTCCATTCCTTGTAGTAGTCTAGTTGCCCGACTTTGAACTGACTCTAACTTCTGAATGTCCTTTTTAAAATGTGGAGCCCAAAACTGGATCCCATATTCCAGATGTGGCCTTACAAGTGATTTATAGAGGGGTAACAATACGTTGGGATCACGGGATCTAATCTCTCTTTTTATACACCCTAAAATCTTGTTTGCTTTAGTTAACGAAGAATATGGTGGAAACAGGGAAAACAAAAAATAAATAAAACAAGTGCAAATGCAGAAATAATGAACTGGGCTCCTAGTATTTTCGCTGTGTGACACTGATCCAGCAGCAATCCGTTGGCAAACAGTTCTGCAAACACAACTTTGTTTTGAAAAAAAATGGATTTTTGCAGAACTCAGTTTTTTTTGTTTACATGGAAGTCTATGGAAAGCTGCAGTGAATGGAGGGGGATAACTTGTAAAGTTTAGGATTAACCTTTCAAAAGTAGCTTTCGAATGTCTATTAGTTTGCACCGAGCTAATTAATTCCTTGGCTCACGATTGCTAGAGAATGGTAAGAGATACATAATGGGTCCCTCTACGAGATATTGGAAATCAGGGGGGGTCCCTGCACAGACCTTTAGCCATTATGTAAATATTAATAGAATTGTCAATATGTAAATCCCGAGTGTACAGATCTATAGAGGAGCGGCACCTCTTATCCATGAACTGGTCGCCTTCACCAAACACGTTCCAGCAGCCAACCGAGGCGAGAAACGCGGACCGTTCTCTTCCACAGCTCAGAGCGCTGTGCGGTGCAAGGTACCTCCTTAATAGTGCTACATGCTCTAATAGGGAGTATGAACGGAAGCTGTCTAAGCTATAATACTGCCCCCTTTAAATAGAAGAGGTGCGGTATACAAATAGGGACCCCCAGTGGTGGTAATGGGAATCAGATTTTGATTAGGCAGATTTCTTTGTTCTTCGTTATAACTGGAAGGAAACCTGTCACCTTGCACGCAAAGCCCGATCTGCGGGCAGAAGCCGTCACCTGGCATACAAAGCCCGATCTGCGGGCAGAAGCCGTCACCTGGCATACAAAGCCCGATCTGCGGGCAGAAGCCGTCACCTGGCATACAAAGCCCGATCTGCGGGCAGAAGCCGTCACCTGGCATACAAAGCCCGATCTGCGGGCAGAAGCCGTCACCTTGCATATATAGCCCGATCTGCGGGCAGAAGCCGTCACCTGGCATACAAAGCCCGATCTGCAGGCAGAAGCCGTCACCTCGCATATATAGCCCGATCTGCGGGCAGAAGCCGTCCCCTTGCACGCAAAGCCCGATCTGCGGGCAGAAGCCGTCCCCTTGCACGCAAAGCCCGGTCTGCGGGCAGAAGCTGTCACCTTGCACGCAAAGCCCAATCTGCGGGCAGAAGCAGTCACCTTGCATACAAAGCCCGATCTGCGGGCAGAAGCCGTCACCTTGCATATATAGCCCGATCTGCGGGCAGAAGCCGTCACCTGGCATACAAAGCCCGATCTGCGGGCAGAAGCCGTCACCTGGCATACAAAGCCCGATCTGCGGGCAGAAGCCGTCACCTGGCATACAAAGCCCGATCTGCGGGCAGAAGCCGTCACCTGGCATACAAAGCCCGATCTGCGGGCAGAAGCCGTCATCTGGCATACAAAGCCCGATCTGCAGGCAGAAGCCGTCACCTCGCATATATAGCCCGATCTGCAGGCAGAAGCCGTCACCTTGCATGCAAAGCCCGATCTGCGGGCAGAAGCCGTCACCTCGCATGTAAAGCCCGATCTGCAGGCAGAAGCCGTCACCTCGCATATATAGCCCGATCTGCAGGCAGAAGCCGTCACCTCGCATATATAGCCCGATCTGCGGGCAGAAGCCGTCACCTCGCATATATAGCCCGATCTGCGGGCAGAAGCCGTCACCTTGCATGCAAAGCCTGATCTGCGGGCAGAAGCCGTCACCTTGCATGCAAAGCCCGATCTGCGGGCAGAAGCCGTCACCTTGCATGCAAAGCCCGATCTGCGGGCAGAAGCCGTCACCTTGCATATAAAGTCTGATCTGAGAGCAGCATGTTAGAGTGAGAAGAGCTGAGAAAAAACGATATATATATTTGTAGGGAAATATTAAGTATAACTTATCATTTATCCATTTTAATCTCTGCTTTTTTAAGAGTCCAGTAGGCGGTCTTAATCAGTGATTGCTTAAGAGTCCAGTGGGAGGCATTGTCAGAGAAAAATTAATATAATACAAGTTCTACTGAATCTTTTTCCACCATTCTATATATCATTCTTCTCAGCTCGTCTTGCTCTATAACCTGCTGCCCACAGATAGGACTAAATAATAAATATGTAATAAAAAAAAAAATATTATTATAATAATGTGTGACTGGTTCCCTTTAAAGGGGTATATTTTGTGTTAACAATACAATTCTCATAATAAAAGCCCTTATTATAAGAACCAGGTCGGCCAAATTAGGGCGAAACGGGTGCTAGCACTACTCGTAGTAACACTAATACACATGAGGACAAGAGTAAAGTGCAAAAATTACAGTTACTTTTATTGGGACATACACAACACAGGACTAATAAAATATGGTGGTACACTACCATATGAGGAAGGGACAAAATGCCAAAGCATGAATGTGGTCAAGTATGAACAGCCAAAAGGTGTATCAATCATATCATGGTGAGAGTATAGCCAATACTATCGTTATCAAGTAGTAGGAAAAAAGGCAGCACGACATCCTCCAGACAATGTGGTCACAGAAGGACTTTGTAAACAGTTTCTTACCTAAAGTGCAAGTGCAATAAAGTTTTCTTAGAAATGTGCTCCAAATCCAGCAGGCCAGAACGCTGTCCAGGAAGCTCACTAATGTCCCTAAAAAAACGCCCGGGCGTACTCTCACCATGGTTTCCCCCCCATCAGTGGGGATCCCATGGTGGAATCTAATGCTACAACCCGTTCACGCTGTCCTTGCTTCATACATTTCCTACTTTTTGCCTTGTTCTAAGTCTATTTGGTGAACAGCTTTATCTCCTATAAACATTCATTTTATGATTGATACACCTTTTGGCTGTTCATACTTGACCACATTCATACTTTGGCATATTTTGTGTTAGTAGAGAGTGGAGAAATCGACCATTGCTGTGAAAGTTTTCAAGATGCAATATTGTGTATGACTCTTTAATTATGCCTGATGGCAGACTGCACAATGCTTCGTTCTTACAGAGGTTGGTGGCATCACTCCGGACCTGGATGCAATATATCCCCCCATAATGGTCTCCATGGCCCTTTCCTATCTCCGCCGGGCACCACATCTCATTACCTTCTTCCTCGACTCCAAGGGCTGATGATGACATCTTGTTAAGCCCGTCACAGATTTGTAGGCAGCGCTATATGGGAACGTGGTGCGCCTTCATCTAGTATGATATAATGGATTGTCGGTGCACCCGCAGATTGGGGTCACAGCATTAAAAAGGGACATAGCGCCAGATCTCGTCAGCCAGTAATTTGGCCATTAATAACGAAGTGAGAACGCAGCGTTCGTTTCTACCCGGCGTCCCGCAATTAGTTTAATATAAGAAGGGGGTCTGTCAAAAACGAGCAAATCCAGCAAATACCAGGGAACGCAGAACACATTCTGCTTTCATTAGCCTTCCCTTTGAATCCTGCAGACGGCAATATTAAGAGCATAATTTAGCCCTAATTGCCGAATGCCAGCGCTCGATAACATTTATACAGGAAGGATCCTAATGATTCCAAATATCGGGCGTCTTTTGCAGCTGTCAGCAAAACGAAACCCCCTGGTGCCAGGATACTGGACTCTGCTGCCACCATCTGGCCACAGAGCAGTACTGCAAGTCCCGAAATTATACAGCTTTTTCCATCTGGCGCAGATTGCGATATTCTTTCCTGCAGGATTGTTTTATAATTTCATGTAAATGGGCTTATTTGTTTTGGTGGAATAACTGCACTCGTCTGCTGAATGGCACTGATCTGTCACCGCCTCGGAGTGAATTTGCATTATTAGCAGACATTTATGCTAATAGATCTGAAAGCTGCTGGGATATTTAACAGGATAGTTTGCATACATTAGAGCGACTGCAAATGCCAGAGAGCGGAGTGAAGCCCATGGGGGTGGGCATCTGTCTATTACTTTATACCCCTCATTTCAGGTATATTAGTGTAGTTTATGGCCACAATTAAAAATAAATCAATTTATTCAACAGTATAATGAGGATTTTGCTTTGAAGGGGGTTGTATAGGAATAGGAAAAGATGGCCGCTTTTTTTTTTTTTTTTTTTTTTAACCCCTTCAGCCCCCAGCCTGTTTTCACCTTAAAGACCTGGCCATTTTTTGCAATTCTGACCAGTGTCACTTTGACAGGTTATAACTCTGGAACGCTTCAACGGATCCTGGCGATTCTGAGATTGTTTTTTCGTGACATATTGTACTTCATGTCAATGGTAAATTTAGGCTGATATTTTTCGCGTTTATGTGTGAAAAGTTTGGAAATTTGGCGAACATTTTGAAAATTTCGCAATTTTCAAAATTTGAAATTTTATGCCCATAAATCTGTGAGATATGTCACACAAAATAGTTACTATGTAACATTTCCCACTTGTCTACTTTACACCAGCGCAATTTTCGAAACAAATTTTTTTTCCGTTAGGAAGTTAGAAGGGGTCAAAGTTCATCAGCAATTTTTCATTTTTCCAACAAAATTTACAAAAAGAATTTTTTAGGTACCACATCACATTTGGAGTGACTTTGAGAGGCCGAGGTGACAGAAAATACCCAAAAGTGACCCCATTCTAAAATCTGCACTCCTCACACTGCTCAAAACCACATCTAAGAAGTTTATTAACCCTTTGGGAGCTTTACAGCAACCAAAGCAATGTGGAAGGAAAAAAATGAAAATTTTACTTTTTTTTTTTTACACAAAAATGTTACTTTAGCCATAAAATTTAGCATTTTCATAAGGGTATCAGGAAAAATGCACCATAAAATTAATTGTGCAATTTCTCCTGAGTACACCGATATCTCATATGTGGGGGAAATCAATTGTTTTGGCGCACGGCAAGGCTCGGAAGAGAAGGAGCATCATTTGAATTTTTGAAAGCAAAATTGTCTGGAATAATTAGCAGATGTGATGTTGCGTTTGGAGACCCCCTGAGGTTCCTAAACAATGGAGCTCCCCCACAAGTGACCCCATTTTGGAAACTAGACCCCTCTTGGAATTTATCTAGATGTTTATTGAGCACTTTGAACCTCTGGGGGCTTCACAAAAGTTAATAACTTTGAGCAATGAAAATAAAAAAAAAAAAAAAAAAAAAAAAATTACCACGAAATTGTTACTTCAACCAGGTAGCTTTTTTTTTCACAAGGGTATCAGGAAAAATTGCAACATAAAATGTATTGTGCATTTTCTCCTGAGTACACAGATACCTCATATGTGGTGGAAATCAAATGTTTGGGCGCACAGCAGGGCTCGGAAGGCAAGGTGCGACAATTGACTTTTCAAACGCAAAATTGTCTGGAATCGTTAGTGGATGCCATGTTGTGTTTGGAGACCCCCTGAGGTGCCTAAACAATGGAGCTCCCCCACAAGTGACCCCATTTTGGAAACTAGACCCCTCATTGAATTTATCTAGATGTTTACTGAACACTTTGAACCCCTGGAGGCTTCACAAAAGTTAAGAACGTTCAGCCGTGAAAATATATATATATTTTTTTTTTACCATGAAATTGTTATTTCAACCAGGTAGCTTTTTTTTTCCACAAGGGTATCAGGAAAAAAATGCACCATACAATGTATTGTGCAATTTCTCCTGAGTACACAGATACCTCATATGTGGTGGAAAGTAATTGTCTGGGCACACAGCGGGGCTCAGAAGAGAAGGAGCGCCATTTCACAGCAAAATTGGTTGGAATTATTAGCGTACGCCATGTTGCGTTTGGAGACCCCCTAAGGTGCCTAAACAATGGAGCTCCCCCACAAGTGACCTCATTTTGGAAAACTAAACCCCCATGGCATAAATCTACATGGGTAATGAGCACTTTGAACCCTCACGTGCTTCATACATTGAGGCATAAAAACAAAAAAGTACTTTTTTTTTTCCACAAAATGTTATTTTAGGCTCCATTTTTTAATTTGTACAGGGGTAACAGGATAAAGTGGACCGCAAAATTTGTTGGGCAATTTGTTCTGAGTACGCTGATACCTCATATGTGGCAGAAAAACACTGTTTGGGCGCACGGCAGAGCTCCAGAGGGAAGGAGCGTCATTTGACTTTTTAAATGGAAAATTAGCTGGAATCGTTAGCCGCACCATGTCGCGTTTGGAGATCCCCCTGATCTGCCCAAACAGTGGAGCTCCCCCACATGTGACCCCATGTTGGAAACTAGACCCCCCCAATACAAAGAAATATTAGTTTGGCATAATAAAAAATACAGACGTCAGTAAAAAAAAAAAAAAATATATGCACCTGCAACTGACACTAAGGCAAGTGCCACACGTGAGAGCAATGCACAAATCTCGCATCGCATCACCCGACACAGCCGCACACTCCTGTCTGGAAGAGAGCGACCGTGCCGGATGATGCGGGTGTGAGACTCGAGCATCGCTCTCATGTGTGGCACTGGGCTGACCCTTACAATATTCAGTAAAAAATACTGTAGTTGATGATTACTACAGTATAATTTTACTGGCCCTAAACTAAGTTTATTTGTATTTCTTTCTTAGTTTACAGAAAAAAAAAAAATAGGACGAACGCACAGATGTACTGCAAAAAGGGGGGGTACTAGGTGGGATGGAAAAAAGATGGATGGAGGATAGAAGAGGGCGCAACGGATGCAGGAGCGGCGGAGGATGGGTGAGGGGCCACGGCGGAGGATTGGTGAGGGGGCACGTCGGAGGATGGGAGGGCGTGGCGGATGGAGGAGCGGTTGAGGATGGGTGAGGGCACAACGGATGCAGGAGTGGCGGAGGAAGGGGGGGGCGAGGGGAAGGGTGGAAGGGGAGTGGGAGGTGAGATTGGGGATAGCTACCTTACAGAATGCATCTAGGCAGCAGGATTGCAGCAGATCCGGGAGGGGGGGGAGGGGGCAGAGGATTAAGGGGATGAGAGAGAGCAGGCAGCAGATAAGGGAGGGGGCAGAGGCTGATGGGGGAGTGAGGTGGCAGATGCAGGGGCGCAGAGGCTGATGGGGGAGTGAGGTGGCAGATGCAGGGGCGCAGAGGCTGATGGGGGAGTGAGGTGGCAGATGCAGGGGCGCAGCGGCAGATGGGGAGAGAACTGTGGCTGATGGGGAGTGTGTGGCGGCTGATGCAGGGGCGGTGGAGCGGCTGATGGGGGAGAGTGCAGCGGCAGATGCTGGGGAGAGTGCAGCGGCAGATGCTGGGGAGAGTGCAGCGGCAGATGCTGGGGGAGAGTGCAGCGGCAGATGCTGGGGAGAGTGCAGCGGCAGATGCTGGGGAGAGTGCAGCGGCAGATGCTGGGGAGAGTGCAGCGGCAGATGCTGGGGAGAGTGCAGCGGCAGATGCTGGGGAGAGTGCAGCGGCAGATGCTGGGGAGAGTGCAGCGGCAGATGCTGGGGAGAGTGCAGCGGCAGATGCTGGGGAGAGTGCAGCGGCAGATGCTGGGGAGAGTGCAGCGGCAGATGCTGGGGAGAGTGCAGCGGCAGATGCTGGGGAGAGTGCAGCGGCAGATGCTGGGGGGAGTGCAGCGGCAGATGCTGGGGGGAGTGCAGCGGCAGATGCTGGGGGGAGTGCAGCGGCAGATGCTGGGGGGAGTGCAGCGGCAGATGCTGGGGGGAGTGCAGCGGCAGATGCTGGGGGGAGTGCAGCGGCAGATGCTGGGGGGAGTGCAGCGGCAGATGCTGGGGGGAGTGCAGCGGCAGATGCTGGGGAGTGCAGCGGCAGATGCTGGGGAGTGCAGCGGCAGATGCTGGGGAGTGCAGCGGCAGATGCTGGGGAGTGCAGCGGCAGATGCTGGGGAGTGCAGCGGCAGATGCTGGGGAGTGCAGCGGCAGATGCTGGGGAGTGCAGCGGCAGATGCTGGGGAGTGCAGCGGCAGATGCTGGGGAGTGCAGCGGCAGATGCTGGGGCGGTGAGCAGCAGATGGGGCGACAGCAGTGACTGATGGGGAGAGGGGAGCGGCAGATGCTGGGGCGGTGGAGCAGCAGATGGGGCGACAGCAGTGACTGATGGGGAGAGGGGAGCGGCAGATGCTGGGGCGGTGGAGCAGCAGATGGGGCGACAGCAGTGACTGATGGGGAGAGGGGAGCGGCAGATGCTGGGGCGGTGGAGCAGCAGATGGGGCGACAGCAGTGACTGATGGGGAGAGGGGAGCGGCAGATGCTGGGGCGGTGGAGCAGCAGATGGGGCGACAGCAGTGACTGATGGGGAGAGGGGACGGCAGATGCTGGGGCGGTGGAGCAGCAGATGGGGCGACAGCAGTGACTGATGGGGAGAGGGGACGGCAGATGCTGGGGCGGTGGAGCAGCAGATGGGGCGACAGCAGTGACTGATGGGGAGAGGGGACGGCAGATGCTGGGGCGGTGGAGCAGCAGATGGGGCGGACAGCAGTGACTGATGGGGAGAGGGGACGGCAGATGCTGGGGCGGTGGAGCAGCAGATGGGGCGACAGCAGTGACTGATGGGGAGAGGGGACGGCAGATGCTGGGGCGGTGGAGCGGCTGATGGGGAGAGTGCAGCGGCCGCCGTGACGCTCTCCTCCCGCTGCGCCACCCCCTGCATCTGACGCCGCTTGCTCTTACTGCTGAGTAGCGGCGTCACATGCAGGGGCGCAGTGGGAGAGCAGGGGCGAAGCACATGGAGCAGGGCAGCGGTGGATCGGGGGCTGTGACTCACAGATGGGCCTGCAGGGATCGCTCTCCTCAGATTCCACGGAGGGAGAAGCTAAGGAGAGCAATCTCCTACAGCGAGCTCACCCGGTTCCAGAGGCACGGTGCTGCTTGGAGAAATCGGTCACAAGGCCGATCTCTCCAATCAGAGCTGGGGGCGGGTGCAGTAAAGCTCACTGAGCTCCAGCCAATGGCCAGTGCTGCAGCAGCACTGACATAGCTGGATTTCAATGCTTCAGCCATTTTCAATGGCTGAAACATAACACTGGCTGTGATTGGCTGACGAACGCCGTTCAGCCAATCACAGCCTCCGTAGGTCCGGAAGGAGACACCACCCCTCCTGAGGTCAGGTATAAGTCCTCTCCTTCCCGAATCTACAGTTTTTTAAAACCGATCGCGGTGCCTGGTGCTCTGGTGCCGCGATTCCGCCATGACGGATCTAGCCGTCATGGGTCTTTAAGTACCAGGGCACCATGACGGCTAGATCCGTCAAAGGTCGTGAAGGGGTTAAAGAACCGGCCCACACCTTTCTACAGTATTGCAGCTCAGTCCCATACACTTCAATGGAGCCGAGCTGCAATATCAGACACAACCTATGAGTGGCGCAGTCACAGGAGCCGTTGCCTGTTCTCCTGGAAGTCTATGGGCATCAATGGAAGTGACAGTTTGGGAAATTCTCCTGTAAGATGCAGCCTTACAATGTAACCTTTAAAAGGATTGAGAAAAGTGGAGTTTTTTTTTTTTTTTTTTTTTTACTTAGGGGGGGGGGGGGTCTGTTTTTTGTATATTTTATTTCCAGGGTGCATTGGATTAATTACAAGTCTCCCTTTGCCATTTTGGAAAAAACTTTGCCCTTATCCTCTAAGAAAATCCTTCTTTATCAATCCAGGTATAAAACAAGTGGTGTTCTGGCGCCATCTGGTGGTTAAGTTTTTACACACTGCTTGTCTATAGAGCACCATAATGGGCCAATATTTGGTTTCTGGCTGCTGTTTGAAGGATAATTTTCTACGCTGCGACCTATAATTTTTTATTGATACCATAGGGGGGGGCTCGTATGATCTTTTCATCTCTTTCTATTGCATTTTTTTGGGGGGGGCACTGGAGCAACCGGGAAAACGCAATTCTGGAGTTCAGAATGTCACATGGGGGAGCATCGGTTGTGCGAAATGACATCCACCGTGTTGAAAACTTTAGACGCCGGTCCCACCTGCTGGCGGCATTCAAGGGGGAGGAGACGCCGGTCCCGCCTGCTGGCGGCATTCAAGGGGGAGGAGACGCCGGTCCCACCTGCTGGCGGCATTCAAGGGGGAGGAGACGCCGGTCCCGCCTGCTGGCGGCATTCAAGGGGGGGGAAGAGACGCCGGTCCCGCCTGATGGCGGCATTCAAGGGGGGGGGGGGGGGGGAAAGAGACGCCGGTCCCCGCCTGATGGCGGCATTCAAGGGGGAAGAGACGCCGGTCCTGCCTGATGGCGGGCATTCAAGGGGAGATGTGCTGGTTTCCACTTCATGGTGGCATTCGTGGGGAGACGCGCCGGTTGCGCCCGATGGTGGCATTCAAGGAATTAAATGGTTTCTTGCAGTAAACACATTTAGGTAGGCGAAATTGCAGCAGTGCCACCAATCCCAAGAACGAGGGTCCTCAAAGCCCCCTTACATGGACAGGTAGTGTTCAGCCATAGTCAATGAAGTGTGTCGGTCTTCACCGCAGTTCTGGCATTCTATTCATGAACCAGGAGGCTCAGGATGAGCAGCCACTAAACTACTTGTCCTGTATGATCACAATTCTTGAGACATTTTAATTATATCATTAAACCCTCTTTCTGCCCAATCAGGATTCAGAATGTCTTATTTTTTACTGACCGCATATGAATATGCATAAGTCATAATTTCTATTCGGTGAGAGCAATTTGAATAATCATTCGGCCAATTTGCATGGTGATGCTGTACATTTGCATAAATATGCATCCCCCTCCCCCCTGAACCGAGTCCATGTGTAGCCCCCCACTCCCCCACCCCCTGTGGGACTTCATCTTGTCTGATACGTTTAGCTGCTAAATCCCCCTGAAATCCGTGTATTGTGACAATAACGACACGCGACCCCCATAAAACGTACATAAGTGCCGCCACGTAGAGCGTTATACTTACTCCAACAAGCCCCCCACCTGGCAGCCGACATGGCGCAGAGGGAGGAGGGGGGGCAGGATGGATCTGACGGGGTAATCCAGACACGAGCTATTTGTTATACACCACAGGCACTGCGGGGAGCAACACAAAGACATTAATGACAGCAAATCACGGGCATTTCACTGCCGACAGATGGTAGCAGAGCCGACTAACTGGGTTGTCCGCCTTTAGATATTGAATTTTGGCCCCAAAAATAAAATAAATACATTTTACAATTGGGTTTCATTAACCATTTTTCTCCGTTTGCCCTCTACAGACTTGGTCTGAAGAATGAACTAACTGAGAATCAGTCAGTAAGCGCTCTGCCATTTTCTTAGCTCATCTCGGCCGATTTATGACCACAGATCACATTAAAATTGATTGGCTTTTACAGGCTCTTGGTTTCTTTGCACAAAAAGGGGCAAAATTGTTAATGAAACCCAATTGTATAAATGATTTTGGGCTCCATATACATTCACGTAAATAATAAAAAAATAAATAAAAGTAGTGACAAGAAATGATGGGA
Organism: Anomaloglossus baeobatrachus; assembly: GCF_048569485.1. Classification (NCBI taxonomy): domain Eukaryota; kingdom Metazoa; phylum Chordata; class Amphibia; order Anura; family Aromobatidae; genus Anomaloglossus; species Anomaloglossus baeobatrachus. Next base: position 545,115,901 of record NC_134358.1, on the reverse strand, counting down.
TATATCACGCCATGAAAATACACACTATTCTGTGCAGATTCATTTCCTTATATGTTATATAATGATCATTGCTCGGGTTTCCAGAGTCACCACTAGAGGGAGCTCACCGCTTCACTTTCAGCTCAGTAATATAGAGGGGAAGCTCCCAAGCTCCATCTAGTGGTGGAAGCAGGTAAAGATATGATTTCTTTTTAACCCCTCAAATTGAAGGCAGTTAGGACACCTTTTTGTTTTGTTCTTCCCTGCCTTCCATAAAACAAGTTTGTGCTTTCACATTGATATTCCCATTAAAACACAGGCTGCAAGTTTTTTTATTTGTAGATGTGGGATTTACCAACCATTTAAATATGTTGCTGCGAGAGGTGAACACAAATTAAAATGGTTAAACAGCAGCAATCAGTGCAAAGTCCAGACGCTACTGTTAAAGCTCCCGTGCGGGGGTCCTCCTCCTGCCCATAAAAGCACGCCCCCCTCCCCCTCGCTCCCGTGCAGGGTCCCCCCTTCCGCCCATACAAGCCTCCCCTCCCTCCCGTGCCGGATCCCCCTCCTGCCCATACAAGCCTCCCCCCTTGCCGGATCCCCCTCCTGCCCATACAAGCCTCCCCCCTTGCAGGATCCCCCTCCTGCCCATACAAGCCTCCCCCCTTGCAGGGTCCTCCTCCTGCCCATACAAGCCTCCCCCCTTGCAGGGTCCTCCTCCTGCCCATACAAGCCTCCCCCCTTGCAGGGTCCTCCTCCTGCCCATACAAGCCTCCCCCCTTGCAGGGTCCTCCTCCTGTCCATACAAACCTCCCACCTCACTCCCATGCAGGTCCCCCTCCTGCCCATATAAGCCTCCCCCTTGCAGGGTCCTCCTCCTGCCCATACAAGCTCCCACCTCACTCCCATGCAGGTCCCCTCCTGCCCATACAAGCCTCCCCCCTTGCAGGGTCCTCCTCCTGCCCATACAAGCCTCCCCCCTCGCTCCCGTGCAGGGTCCACCTCTTGCCCATACAAATCCCACCCCCTCTCTCTTGTGCAGGGTCCCCCTCCTGCCCACACAAGCCTCCCCCCTCCCTCCCATGCAGGATCCCGCTCCCGCCCAAACAAGCCTCCCCCCTCCCTCCTGGGCAGGGTCCTCCTCCAGCCCATACAAGCCTCCCCCCCTCGCTCCCGTGCAGGGTCCCCCGGGCTATCACCTGCTGCTTTGGCGGCACTGCGTGACATCGGCCGAACAAACTACATTTCTTTCATACATGAGCTTTTGTGGAGACTTACAGACACGTTTTTCAGGCATTCTTCACACGACTTTCCAGAGTAGAAGCTGCACGCTGCAAACAAGAAAACAACTATTAAAATGACTAAGAAACCCCCCCCAATGTGACAAGTAGGAAAAAAATGGCAATAAATACAATTAGGTCTACAACCAAGGATTTCCCAATATGCAAGTCCCCGATAGATCTTCCTGGGCAATCAGACGCAGCATGTATTCAGTCTGTTTGGCTGCTATGACTCCCAATATCCCTATGATAACACTGAACTGCACAGGTGTAGTATGTATCGTAAATCCCCTGGCCACCAGGGTCGCTGCTCCGGTGGTCTGCGCAGTCTGCGACAGCTTCACTCACATAAGACTCAGCCGATTCCCCCTTGAAGGGTCCGGGCACTAGAAGCTGCAGCAGCCTCTCTCTCTGTACTCTGTATTATACCAGATTCGAAAAGAGCGAGAGAAAAAAAGAGCGAGAGAAAAAAAAGAGCGAGAGAAAAAAAAGAGCGAGAGAAAAAAAAGAGCGAGAGAAAAAAAGAGCGAGAGAAAAAAAAAGAGCGAGAGAAGAGAAAAAAGAGCGAGAGAAAGAGAGAAAAAAAAGAGCGAGAGAAAGAGAGAAAAAAAAAGAGCGAGAG